>NW_026610113.1:0-18452 GCF_029499605.1 Hyla sarda | reverse complement strand
TTAGTGGGGGGGAGAGATTCCCGGGCCCGTCATTGATAAAACCCTTCCCGATCTGGCTATAACGCGTGTCCGTGTGAATATAGCGTTAACTATAGAAAAGCTTTGGATGAATCTTCTGAAAGTAAAATTAAAATATGATTTAAAAAAACCAAGATGGAACATTAAAACTAATACCAATAAAACGAGGAAAGAGGCAAAAAATAAAACACTTATCATGAAGCATAAAAGTTATCACAGGGCTACTAGTATTATTGGTTACAATAGATAATCTAAACCACTGAAATGCGTCTGGTTACCCCCATCTATGTGACCACACAACTGGAAAATCATTTTTATTTGCGCAAAAAACAAGCGCTAGATTGTGACAACTTTCAATCATCATTAACTCTTTAGCGAGGACTCTACTCCAGTATTATCACTGGGAACATCCAGACCGCACCTGAACACCACCGATCTCTCCCCTTCAGGCTTCCATGCACGGCCGGTTTATTCACAAGCTGAGACCGAGACAGCGGGAGGGTGATCGGTGTATGAGTGGGAGCGGTGTGCGGTTATCTACACCAGACTTTTACTTATAATTCATGACTATAATTAATTTCCAAAGATTATAACCAACGGCAGCTGTGCGAGCATTGCGCATAGGATTAGAATCTTTATTGGTGACATACACGAGAATGAGGGGGATCTCTCCATTGTTATCGGGTCTGGAGGAAGCGGGAAATTCAAACCCTGAACATCCTGTGATCAGCCAATGTGTGAGTGTGGAAAGGGGCATTAATAAATGAACATTGACCCATCGGGATTTATATAGAATTAATGCTGCCTATGAGCGGAGAAATACTCTGATACTGTGGTGTCCTTCCTGCTGTGTAGAGTCGGGCTCGGGTCCTTTGTCATTTCATTGTAGTAAACATGCCACTAAAGGGTTAACAATGAGCCGTGTGCGCGGTCCCGATAACAATGGAGAGATCTCCCCGAGATGTAGAGGCTGATTCTGTGGCTGACTACTACCCTCATCCTCCTTGTTTCTCTATTGTTCCCTCCCAGTCAGTGCACACACAGTAGGATGAGAGTCTCATAATAAACCCCGGCGATACCGATCAATAGATTCCCCGGTCAGTGAATGATTTATTGATCGTGGAGAGACGACGTGTGGGCACATGAGAATATACATCCTGCAGTCAGAGAGAACCGCAGCCGCCGCTCTGATCTCACCCGATCCCGGAGCAGAATATATATAGTATCAATAGACTGTACTGACAGAATAGCGGCCACATATACAGAACAGAATACGGGGAATACAGACAGGAGAAGCCCCAGCTCTATTATAGACAATGTGGGTGGCTCTTAGAAGAGCCTTTGGGGTGACAGCAGGAGGCGGAGCAGGTTACTTGGCGCTGGTGTACTTGGTGACGGCCTTGGTGCCCTCGGACACGGCGTGCTTGGCCAGCTCTCCAGGCAGCAGCAGGCGCACGGCGGTCTGGATCTCCCGGGAGGTGATGGTGGAGCGCTTGTTGTAGTGAGCCAGGCGGGAGGCTTCCCCTGCGATGCGCTCGAAGATATCGTTGACAAAGGAGTTCATGATACCCATGGCCTTGGAGGAGATGCCGGTGTCAGGGTGGACCTGCTTGAGCACCTTGTACACGTAGATGGCATAGCTTTCCTTCCTGGTCTTCCTCCGCTTCTTGCCGTCCTTCTTCTGAGTCTTGGTCACGGCTTTCTTAGAGCCCTTCTTGGGCGCTGGTGCAGACTTGGCGGGATCAGGCATGATGATCAATCACAATAATCCTTCACTAGAACAGAGAGAATAATGATGCCTCCTCCTCCCACCGCAGCCGTATTTATATGCAGCCCATGCAAATAAGAAATGCTGTCTGCTCACTGTTCTACTGGAGGAGAAAATCATGTGACCTGTGGGAGCGTCTTAAGCCCCGCCCAGTGCAGTTTATTGGTGTTTCTTAGAGTCTCGTCACCATTGGCAGGATTCAAATCTACCCAATTACGGGAGCCGAAGGGCGGAGCAGAAACATATAAAAGGCAGCAGAAAGAAGACTAAATTTAGAAAGTTAATTTGTTTTCCCTTAGTTTCCGCAGCAGCACAATGTGGGGGTGTGTCTTCGCCCCAGTGAGCAAATGGGACCTGGGATTTTTTAATGATTTAAATAAAAAAATACCCCGGAACCTCCCCCCCCCCCCCTGGTATAAAGCACCAGGATCACACTAGAACAGTGAGTAGATTATAAAGCAAAAATAAAATAAGGGAGGGAAGCTTGTGCTGCTGAGGAGACTAAGGGAAAACAAATTCACTTTCTAAATTTAGTCTTCCCTAGCGTCCCTCAGCAGCACAATGTGGGGATCTAGCAAGAATCACCCCTAGGGAGGGTTTTCCTGCATAGCAGTTTGTATAATAGACTTAGCGAAAGTAGTTTCGCTAGACAAAAAGGTATCCACTCTATAATGTTTTAAAAAAGTGAGTGGAGAGTTCCAGGTTGCGGACTGGCAGATCTGTTCCAAGGGAACAGAGTTACGCTCTGCCCAAGAGGCAGAAACAGATCTCGTAGAGTGCGCTCTGGTGAACTCTGGTGAAGTTAACCCTCTAGAGGTATAACATAAATTTATGCATTCGCATATCCATCTTGAAATGGATGGTTTAGATGCCTTGGCACCTTTCTTTACACCCTGGAATAAAATGAGGAGATTCTCCGCTTTCCTGAATGGTTTTGTTCTATCTAGATAGACCCTTAGGCATCTTACCAGATCCAGGGAGGTAAGGTCCTTCTGGGAAGATTCAGAGTCAGGAAACTTTGGGAGACAGATAACCTGGTTAATATTTGCGAAGGAGGGGACCTTAGGCAAAAAAGAAGGTAGGAATCTCAGAAGGACTCTGTCCTGCAAGGAAACTGTGTAAGGTTCTGCCGCAGCTAATGCTTGAAGTTCACCAACTCTCTTTGCAGTGGTGACAGCTAGAAGTAGCACCACCTTAAGAGTGAGGAACCTAAGTTCCACTTCCTCTAAAGGTTCAAAGGGTTGAACACACAATTGTTGCAAGACCAATGCCAGATCCCAGGGTGTCACAGGTTTCACCGCTCTAGGACGAATTCTAGTGATGGCCTTGATAAATGACTTTATCACTGGTTCCTGAAACAGTCGTCTTTGTAAGGTCGCCGACAGTGCGGCTAGTTGGACCTTGATGGAATTTGGAGAGAGACCTCTGTCAAATCCATCCTGTAAAAATTCGAGAATTGATGGAGTGGATGGAGAAGAAGCATTGATCTTCTTGGTGACACACCAGGAGAAAAAAATCTTTTTGATTCTAGCATAGGCCTTGTTGGTTGCCTCACTCCTAGAGTGAGATAGTGTTTCAAGGATGCGGTCCGAAAACCCTCTGGCTTTTAATAAGGACCTATCAACTTCCATGCTGTCAGATTGAGCGTCTTGAGATTGTGGCAGAACTGAGTGCCCTGAGACACAAGATTCTGCCTGACAGGAAGTTTCCAGTATATTCCCTTGCTCATCTGAATGAGCTGGGAGAACCAGGATCTTTTTGGCCAAAAGGGAATGATGGCAATCACAGAGGCCTGATCCTGCCTGATCTTCATTAATACCCTGGGTATCATCGAGATAGGAGGGAATATGTAGGCCAGTTTGAAATTCCATGGGACCGACATTGCATCCAGATAGAGAGGTTTGTCCATCTGGTAAAGGGAGCAGAACTTGTCTAGTTTGCGATTGGATCTTGTGGCCATAAGATCTATTTCCGGGAGACCCCAGCGGTCTATGAGCTGAAGGAATATATCCTGGTCTAGAGTCCATTCTCCCGGTAGCGTAAGACCTCTGCTTAGACGGTCTGCTATGATATTGTGTACTCCCCTTATGTGGACTGCGGAGAGCCTGAGAACTCGAGTCTCGGCCCATCGAAAGATCTTTGCCACCTCTTGAAGCAGTGGAACTGATCTTGTCCCTCCCTGCTTGTTTATGTAGTAAACAGCCGACATGTTGTCCGTCCTTATTTTGACGGCTTGTCCCAGGAGAGAGGGGGCGAAGTGGAGAAGGGCATAATATATTGCCCTTAGTTCCTTTATATTGGAAGAGAGAGGAAGTTCTTCTGTACTCCACCAGCCATTCACCTTTCTCCCTAGCAGGTGGGCTCCCCATCCTGACCCTGAGGCGTCTGTCGTTAGGATTGACCACTGAGGTTCTACCAGAGACATTCCGTCCTGGGGGTTCGCCCACCAGTTTAGAGATCTGCGGACTGTGGGAGAAAGTTTTAGACACCTCTCTAGAGAGGAACTCCTCCTGTCCCAGGCCTGGAGAACCTCTGTCTGGAGAGGTCTCATGTGCCAGAGTGCCCAAGGGACAGCTTCTACTGAGGAGGATAGGAGTCCTAGGAATCTCATGAGAGTCCTCAGTGACACCTTGCGGGGGACTCGAAGGAATTGATATCCCCTGGATATCCTGTCCTTCCGTGCTGGAGACAGATAGATTCTCATGTTGTGGGAATCCAAGTAGAACCCTAAAAAGGTTATTTCCTTTGTGGGAAATAGTCTGGATTTCTGAAGATTCACTATCCAACCTAAACTGTGGAGTAAGTCTAGTGTGGTGGTGATGTGATGGCTGAGCTCCTCCTGAGTTTTGGCTAGAAAAAGCCAATCGTCTAAATAGGGTATGATTCTGATGCCCTGTCTTCTGAGAATCGCCATCATGGATGAAACCACCTTTGTGAATACGAACGGGGCTGTGGAAATGCCAAATGGCAGAACCTTGAACTGGAGATGATGGAGAATTCCCTTGATAAAGACAGCAATTCTTAGGAATTTCCTGTGCCCTGGAAATATGGGAATGTGAAAATAGGCGTCTTTTAGGTCTAATGACGCCATGTAATCGTCTCTCAGAATGAGGGATTTTACTGATCTTATAGTCTCCATCCGAAATTTCTTCTTGACTATAAATTGATTGAGAAACCTGAGGTCTATTATAAGCCTCCATTTTCTTCCAGGCTTGGGTACTAGGAACACTGGGGAATAGACCCCCGTGCCCCTCTCGTGTCTGGGAACAGGTTCTACCGCAGAACTTGAGATAAGCTCTAGGATGGCTTCCTCTAAAGCCTCCTGTTTTGCAGAAGCTAGAGAGGGGGATATTAGACACCTCTCTGGAGGGAGATACGTTAGGGGAAAGAAATAACCATTCTCCACTACATTTATGACCCAAACATCTTTTATTAGAGTTTTCCAAGTCTTGAGAAAAAAATGAAGGCGCCCGCCTACAGGTAGACTTCTCGCGTCAGAATTCTGGCTTTTTTGAGCCTCTGGCTCTAGATGATCCCTTCCTTGTGGATCCTGATCCTCTGCCACGTCCAGAACCTCTATATTGCCTGTTACCTTGTGGAGATCGATCTCTCCTGGGTTGATTATAGCGCCCGCGATAGGACTTCTCTGATAAAGGAAGGTTCTTCCCCTTTTTATTGGAGAGCTCCTCCATAATGGTGTCAAGTTCAGGACCAAATAATTTAGCCGGATTGAACTCCAGATTACCAAGAATGTACTTGGAATGACTGTCTCCAGGCCATGGTCTTAACCAAAGAGCCCTCCTAGCAGCTGAAGATAGGGCCATGTTTCTAGAAGCTAGCTTCACCTGTTGACAATTTGAGTCATATAGGTAGTCCATACCTAGGTTAACATATTTAAAGGACCTAAGTAAGTCCTGTCTACTGACCCCAGAGTCTGTCATCCTGTATTCTTGAAAGCCAAGATCTCATAGCTCTTATGACCTCAAAGGAGGCATTCCCTACAGCACACTGGCTGGAAGATGCTGTATACGATCTTCTGAGAGTGACCTCCATGCGTCGGTCCATGGGATCCTTGAGACTAGAACCATCATCAGATGGGATAATGGTTCTCTTAGAAAGTTTGGCGATGGCGTAATCCACCTTTGGTGGGTTGACCCAATCCTTAGATCTTTCCTGATCCATGGGGTAAAGAGTTTTAAACCTTTTATTTATAACAGGTGCCTTCTCTGGGTTGATCCATTCTGCCTTCATTAAGTCTAGGACCGTGTCCTCAATCGGGAAAACTCTAGGCCCCCTGGAGGTAGAAGGAGCGTCCTCGCGGGTGGCTGGTGCATTCTCTGCTTGCACAGCTCTGATAAATTTCGGAAACTTCTCCATAGGAAAAAATACTTTCCCCTGAAGCTCCTCTTCCTCTGAACTAGATGATTTTGTCTCATCTATAACCCTGAATTCTTCATCAGAGTGTACAACTACAGGCCTATCGCTTAGTCTGGGCTTCTTCTTAGGAGGAGGAGCAGTGGTTAATGAATCCTTCAATTCTTTGATGGAAGAAAAAACGAAATCCTTAACCCAGCAGAACATGTCCTGCATAGAAGGCTCAGTGTCTGGTGGTAACCTGGGGCGACATGTGGAACAAATAGGATAATCGTATCCGTCTGGAAGGGGAGTCTTGCATGAGTTACACTCCAAATGCTTCCTCTTGTGGGAGGATTTCCCATGGGTCTCCCTACGCCCTCCAGAGCCTCCAGAATCCATAGAAGACATCTAAGAGGTAAGAGAAAGGATTTAAAATGTAAGGGAAAAAATCAACTCGCAAGTATAAATGGACTCCTCCTATCAGGGCAGTAAGAATACCTATTTCTCAGGTATATTAAGTGTGGAAACAACACACCGAATAGGGTAAACGTCTAGTAGCTTTCAGACAATAGTCTTCTGGCTCCAAGAGACCAGAGCCAGGCTAGGGGGCGTTTAAGTAGCTGCAAATTGCGCCAAAAAATATATAAGCCCCTCCCACTTCCGGGTCCTGTGCCCGGAAACTTAATAATAAATCAAATCTCTTACCTCAACTCTAGGAAACCTTTACCTAACCATATCACCTAAGCACCCTTGATCTCTAACATATTTGGGCTCCCCCTAATAAGAACTCTATACTGCTCTGTACGGATCCGCCGGAAGTGACGTCCCGCAATCCTCGGGCTACAGGAAAATGGCGCCGAAACCGGAAGTGCGGCTAGCGTGGGGTCCGCGAATCCTCCCGGACCCAGGAAAGATGACGGCGTGCAGCAAACCGGCGGATCACCTGCAAGAAAAGAGAAAGTAGGTAGGGGGAGCGTGGAACGTCCATGCTCACACTAGGACAGACAAAAAACTCACTGTTCTAGTGTGATCCTGGTGCTTTATACCAGGGGGGGGGGGGGAGGTTCCGGGGTATTTTTTTATTTAAATCATTAAAAAATCCCAGGTCCCATTTGCTCACAGGGGCGGAGACACACCCCCACATTGTGCTGCTGAGGGATGCTAGGGAATATCTCAGTTACATCACAGAGAGACTTCTCTTGAGTATTTAGTTTTCAGTATTAATTATGTCTGGACGCGGCAAACAAGGAGGGAAGGTTCAGGCTAAGGCAAAGACCCGCTCATCCCGGGCAGGACTCCAGTTCCCCGTCGGTCGTGTGCACAGACTTCTCCGCAAAGGGAACTATGCCGAGAGGGTGGGCGCCGGTGCTCCGGTCTACCTGGCCGCTGTGCTGGAGTATTTAACCGCTGAGATCCTGGAATTGGCCGGTAACGCCGCCCGGGACAACAAGAAGACCCGCATCATCCCCCGTCACCTGCAGCTGGCCGTGCGCAATGACGAGGAGCTGAACAAGCTGCTGGGTGGGGTGACCATCGCCCAGGGAGGCGTCCTGCCCAACATCCAGGCCGTGCTGCTGCCCAAGAAGACCGAGAGCAGCAAAGCGGCCAAGAGCAAGTGATCACCGCTTATCCCAGATCATCCCGAACACCAAAGGCTCTTCTAAGAGCCACCACATTGTCTCCTACAGAGCTGGCGCCGCTGATCTCGGGTGTGATAGGGATCTGGGCTGTTATAGGGATTAAACAACATCCGGCACATTTTATCTAGTATAGGACACAGTGCGGGTTGTGCAGAATGTAGTTTGTATTGGAAGGGTTAAGTCTCGTAATGAATACGTTTTCTCACGATATAGTTTACGGATCCTCCACAATAGACGGGACCGCAGTGTAGAGATGGCGCCCCCTATACTGTAGCCTCCTGTGTAATGGAAGCTCCTGAACACATCGGATCTCCAGCCACATTACACAGCGCGGCCTCCATCCAGCCGATCAGGGGGTCAGCGCTTCTCTATCGTTGGTTACATAAAGATCCCGGCACTCGCTGTATACAGTGACCGGGAATAATCGCCCCAGAGCCGGTGCATTGCCGTGGAATGAGATTTGCCATAGAATGAGATGGTCCGCCTCCATCACATCCTATTGGCTCTCTCTTGTCACGTGACATATTTAAACGGCACGCATCGATGCGCACAGCAGTGTCAGTTTGGCTATCACAGGGAGAGGATCTCCTCACCCTGTGATAGCTGAAGCTGTACGGAGCTCTCATGGCCTCTGTGGCCCGACAGAAGTTCACACATTTACGTAGCTCATACGGCTGGTTCCTATACATTTACTGTTGATCCACAGCGCTATCGGGATCCCGATGCCCGATGGCGCTGTCATCAGTGTGCGTCCCCGCGAGCGCCCCACGCCCGCAGCTCTACTCCCCGTCCTCCGCCCCCCGCAGCTCTACTCCCCGTCCCGTTAACACTCAGGGAGCGGGAAACAGAAAGTAGAGCATCGGGCGCAGGTTAAGTTATTTGCGTAGTGCTGCGCATGCGCAGTACTACTTTACCTGCGCCCGATGCTCTACTTTCTGTTCCCCGCTCCCTGAGCGTTAACGGGACGGGGAGTAGAGCTACGGAGGGACGGGGAGTACAGCTGCGGGCATGGGGCGCTCGCGGGGACGCACACTGATGACAGCGCCATCGGGCGTAGGAATCCCCATAGCGCTGTGGATCGCTCCCTGAGCGTTCACAGGGGACGGGGAGTACAGCTGCGTAGGACGGGGAGTAGAGCTGCGGGGGACGGGGAGTAGAGCTGCGGGGGACGGGGAGTAGAGATGCGGGGGACGGGGTGTAGAGCTGCGGGCGTGGGGATCCTGATGACAGCGCCATCGGGCATAGGGATCCCGATAGCGCTGTGGATCAACAGTAAATGTATATGAGGCAGCCGTATGAGCTGAGTACATGTGTGAACTTCTGTCGGGCCACAGAGGCCATGAGAGCTCCGTGCAGCTTCAGCTATCACAGGGAGAGGAGATCCTCTCCCTGTGATAGCCAAACTGACACTGCTGTGCGCATCGATGCGTGACGTTTAAATATGTCACGTGACAAGAGAGAGCCAATAGGATGTGATGGAGGCGGACCATCTCATTCTATGGCAAATCTCATTCCACGGCAATGCAGGTGCATTGCCGTGGAATGAGATTTGCCATAGAATGAGATGGTCCGCCTCCATCACATCCTATTGGCTCTCTCTTGTCACGTGACATATTTAAACGTCACGCATCGATGCGCACAGCAGTGTCAGTTTGGCTATCACAGGGAGAGGATCTCCTCTCCCTGTGATAGCTGAAGCTGCACGGAGCTCTCATGGCCTCTGTGGCCCGACAGAAGTTCACACATGTACTCAGCTCATACGGCTGCCTCATATACATTTACTGTTGATCCACAGCGCTATCGGGATCCCTATGCCCGATGGCGCTGTCATCAGGATCCCCACGCCCGCAGCTCTACACCCCGTCCCCCGCATCTCTACTCCCCGTCCCCCGCAGCTCTACTCCCCGTCCCCCGCAGCTCTACTCCCCGTCCTACGCAGCTGTACTCCCCGTCCCCTGTGAACGCTCAGGGAGCGATCCACAGCGCTATGGGGATTCCTACGCCCGATGGCGCTGTCATCAGTGTGCGTCCCCGCGAGCGCCCCATGCCCGCAGCTGTACTCCCCGTCCCTCCGTAGCTCTACTCCCCGTCCCGTTAACGCTCAGGGAGCGGGGAACAGAAAGTAGAGCATCGGGCGCAGGTAAAGTAGTACTGCGCATGCGCAGCACTACGCAAATAACTTAACCTGCGCCCGATGCTCTACTTTCTGTTTCCCGCTCCCTGAGTGTTAACGGGACGGGGAGTAGAGCTGCGGGGGGCGGAGGACGGGGAGTAGAGCTGCGGGCGTGGGGCGCTCGCGGGGACGCACACTGATGACAGCGCCATCGGGCATCGGGATCCCGATAGCGCTGTGGATCAACAGTAAATGTATAGGAACCAGCCGTATGAGCTACGTAAATGTGTGAACTTCTGTCGGGCCACAGAGGCCATGAGAGCTCCGTACAGCTTCAGCTATCACAGGGTGAGGAGATCCTCTCCCTGTGATAGCCAAACTGACACTGCTGTGCGCATCGATGCGTGCCGTTTAAATATGTCACGTGACAAGAGAGAGCCAATAGGATGTGATGGAGGCGGACCATCTCATTCTATGGCAAATCTCATTCCACGGCAATGCACCGGCTCTGGGGCGATTATTCCCGGTCACTGTATACAGCGAGTGCCGGGATCTTTATGTAACCAACGATAGAGAAGCGCTGACCCCCTGATCGGCTGGATGGAGGCCGCGCTGTGTAATGTGGCTGGAGATCCGATGTGTTCAGGAGCTTCCATTACACAGGAGGCTACAGTATAGGGGGCGCCATCTCTACACTGCGGTCCCGTCTATTGTGGAGGATCCGTAAACTATATCGTGAGAAAACGTATTCATTACGAGACTTAACCCTTCCAATACAAACTACATTCTGCACAACCCGCACTGTGTCCTATACTAGATAAAATGTGCCGGATGTTGTTTAATCCCTATAACAGCCCAGATCCCTATCACACCCGAGATCAGCGGCGCCAGCTCTGTAGGAGACAATGTGGTGGCTCTTAGAAGAGCCTTTGGTGTTCGGGATGATCTGGGATAAGCGGTGATCACTTGCTCTTGGCCGCTTTGCTGCTCTCGGTCTTCTTGGGCAGCAGCACGGCCTGGATGTTGGGCAGGACGCCTCCCTGGGCGATGGTCACCCCACCCAGCAGCTTGTTCAGCTCCTCGTCATTGCGCACGGCCAGCTGCAGGTGACGGGGGATGATGCGGGTCTTCTTGTTGTCCCGGGCGGCGTTACCGGCCAATTCCAGGATCTCAGCGGTTAAATACTCCAGCACAGCGGCCAGGTAGACCGGAGCACCGGCGCCCACCCTCTCGGCATAGTTCCCTTTGCGGAGAAGTCTGTGCACACGACCGACGGGGAACTGGAGTCCTGCCCGGGATGAGCGGGTCTTTGCCTTAGCCTGAACCTTCCCTCCTTGTTTGCCGCGTCCAGACATAATTAATACTGAAAACTAAATACTCAAGAGAAGTCTCTCTGTGATGTAACTGAGATATTCCCTAGCATCCCTCAGCAGCACAATGTGGGGGTGTGTCTCCGCCCCTGTGAGCAAATGGGACCTGGGATTTTTTAATGATTTAAATAAAAAAATACCCCGGAACCTCCCCCCCCCCCCCTGGTATAAAGCACCAGGATCACACTAGAACAGTGAGTTTTTTGTCTGTCCTAGTGTGAGCATGGACGTTCCACGCTCCCCCTACCTACTTTCTCTTTTCTTGCAGGTGATCCGCCGGTTTGCTGCACGCCGTCATCTTTCCTGGGTCCGGGAGGATTCGCGGACCCCACGCTAGCCGCACTTCCGGTTTCGGCGCCATTTTCCTGTAGCCCGAGGATTGCGGGACGTCACTTCCGGCGGATCCGTACAGAGCAGTATAGAGTTCTTATTAGGGGGAGCCCAAATATGTTAGAGATCAAGGGTGCTTAGGTGATATGGTTAGGTAAAGGTTTCCTAGAGTTGAGGTAAGAGATTTGATTTATTATTAAGTTTCCGGGCACAGGACCCGGAAGTGGGAGGGGCTTATATATTTTTTGGCGCAATTTGCAGCTACTTAAACGCCCCCTAGCCTGGCTCTGGTCTCTTGGAGCCAGAAGACTATTGTCTGAAAGCTACTAGACGTTTACCCTATTCGGTGTGTTGTTTCCACACTTAATATACCTGAGAAATAGGTATTCTTACTGCCCTGATAGGAGGAGTCCATTTATACTTGCGAGTTGATTTTTTCCCTTACATTTTAAATCCTTTCTCTTACCTCTTAGATGTCTTCTATGGATTCTGGAGGCTCTGGAGGGCGTAGGGAGACCCATGGGAAATCCTCCCACAAGAGGAAGCATTTGGAGTGTAACTCATGCAAGACTCCCCTTCCAGACGGATACGATTATCCTATTTGTTCCACATGTCGCCCCAGGTTACCACCAGACACTGAGCCTTCTATGCAGGACATGTTCTGCTGGGTTAAGGATTTCGTTTTTTCTTCCATCAAAGAATTGAAGGATTCATTAACCACTGCTCCTCCTCCTAAGAAGAAGCCCAGACTAAGCGATAGGCCTGTAGTTGTACACTCTGATGAAGAATTCAGGGTTATAGATGAGACAAAATCATCTAGTTCAGAGGAAGAGGAGCTTCAGGGGAAAGTATTTTTTCCTATGGAGAAGTTTCCGAAATTTATCAGAGCTGTGCAAGCAGAGAATGCACCAGCCACCCGCGAGGACGCTCCTTCTACCTCCAGGGGGCCTAGAGTTTTCCCGATTGAGGACACGGTCCTAGACTTAATGAAGGCAGAATGGATCAACCCAGAGAAGGCACCTGTTATAAATAAAAGGTTTAAAACTCTTTACCCCATGGATCAGGAAAGATCTAAGGATTGGGTCAACCCACCAAAGGTGGATTACGCCATCGCCAAACTTTCTAAGAGAACCATTATCCCATCTGATGATGGTTCTAGTCTCAAGGATCCCATGGACCGACGCATGGAGGTCACTCTCAGAAGATCGTATACAGCATCTTCCAGCCAGTGTGCTGTAGGGAATGCCTCCTTTGAGGTCATAAGAGCTATGAGATCTTGGCTTTCAAGAATACAGGATGACAGACTCTGGGGTCAGTAGACAGGACTTACTTAGGTCCTTTAAATATGTTAACCTAGGTATGGACTACCTATATGACTCAAATTGTCAACAGGTGAAGCTAGCTTCTAGAAACATGGCCCTATCTTCAGCTGCTAGGAGGGCTCTTTGGTTAAGACCATGGCCTGGAGACAGTCATTCCAAGTACATTCTTGGTAATCTGGAGTTCAATCCGGCTAAATTATTTGGTCCTGAACTTGACACCATTATGGAGGAGCTCTCCAATAAAAAGGGGAAGAACCTTCCTTTATCAGAGAAGTCCTATCGCGGGCGCTATAATCAACCCAGGAGAGATCGATCTCCACAAGGTAACAGGCAATATAGAGGTTCTGGACGTGGCAGAGGATCAGGATCCACAAGGAAGGGATCATCTAGAGCCAGAGGCTCAAAAAAGCCAGAATTCTGACGCGAGAAGTCTACCTGTAGGCGGGCGCCTTCATTTTTTTCTCAAGACTTGGAAAACTCTAATAAAAGATGTTTGGGTCATAAATGTAGTGGAGAATGGTTATTTCTTTCCCCTAACGTATCTCCCTCCAGAGAGGTGTCTAATATCCCCCTCTCTAGCTTCTGCAAAACAGGAGGCTTTAGAGGAAGCCATCCTAGAGCTTATCTCAAGTTCTGCGGTAGAACCTGTTCCCAGACACGAGAGGGGCACGGGGGTCTATTCCCCAGTGTTCCTAGTACCCAAGCCTGGAAGAAAATGGAGGCTTATAATAGACCTCAGGTTTCTCAATCAATTTATAGTCAAGAAGAAATTTCGGATGGAGACTATAAGATCAGTAAAATCCCTCATTCTGAGAGACGATTACATGGCGTCATTAGACCTAAAAGACGCCTATTTTCACATTCCCATATTTCCAGGGCACAGGAAATTCCTAAGAATTGCTGTCTTTATCAAGGGAATTCTCCATCATCTCCAGTTCAAGGTTCTGCCATTTGGCATTTCCACAGCCCCGTTCGTATTCACAAAGGTGGTTTCATCCATGATGGCGATTCTCAGAAGACAGGGCATCAGAATCATACCCTATTTAGACGATTGGCTTTTTCTAGCCAAAACTCAGGAGGAGCTCAGCCATCACATCACCACCACACTAGACTTACTCCACAGTTTAGGTTGGATAGTGAATCTTCAGAAATCCAGACTATTTCCCACAAAGGAAATAACCTTTTTAGGGTTCTACTTGGATTCCCACAACATGAGAATCTATCTGTCTCCAGCACGGAAGGACAGGATATCCAGGGGATATCAATTCCTTCGAGTCCCCCGCAAGGTGTCACTGAGGACTCTCATGAGATTCCTAGGACTCCTATCCTCCTCAGTAGAAGCTGTCCCTTGGGCACTCTGGCACATGAGACCTCTCCAGACAGAGGTTCTCCAGGCCTGGGACAGGAGGAGTTCCTCTCTAGAGAGGTGTCTAAAACTTTCTCCCACAGTCCGCAGATCTCTAAACTGGTGGGCGAACCCCCAGGACGGAATGTCTCTGGTAGAACCTCAGTGGTCAATCCTAACGACAGACGCCTCAGGGTCAGGATGGGGAGCCCACCTGCTAGGGAGAAAGGTGAATGGCTGGTGGAGTACAGAAGAACTTCCTCTCTCTTCCAATATAAAGGAACTAAGGGCAATATATTATGCCCTTCTCCACTTCGCCCCCTCTCTCCTGGGACAAGCCGTCAAAATAAGGACGGACAACATGTCGGCTGTTTACTACATAAACAAGCAGGGAGGGACAAGATCAGTTCCACTGCTTCAAGAGGTGGCAAAGATCTTTCGATGGGCCGAGACTCGAGTTCTCAGGCTCTCCGCAGTCCACATAAGGGGAGTACACAATATCATAGCAGACCGTCTAAGCAGAGGTCTTACGCTACCGGGAGAATGGACTCTAGACCAGGATATATTCCTTCAGCTCATAGACCGCTGGGGTCTCCCGGAAATAGATCTTATGGCCACAAGATCCAATCGCAAACTAGACAAGTTCTGCTCCCTTTACCAGATGGACAAACCTCTCTATCTGGATGCAATGTCGGTCCCATGGAATTTCAAACTGGCCTACATATTCCCTCCTATCTCGATGATACCCAGGGTATTAATGAAGATCAGGCAGGATCAGGCCTCTGTGATTGCCATCATTCCCTTTTGGCCAAAAAGATCCTGGTTCTCCCAGCTCATTCAGATGAGCAAGGGAATATACTGGAAACTTCCTGTCAGGCAGAATCTTGTGTCTCAGGGCACTCAGTTCTGCCACAATCTCAAGACGCTCAATCTGACAGCATGGAAGTTGATAGGTCCTTATTAAAAGCCAGAGGGTTTTCGGACCGCATCCTTGAAACACTATCTCACTCTAGGAGTGAGGCAACCAACAAGGCCTATGCTAGAATCAAAAAGATTTTTTTCTCCTGGTGTGTCACCAAGAAGATCAATGCTTCTTCTCCATCCACTCCATCAATTCTCGAATTTTTACAGGATGGATTTGACAGAGGTCTCTCTCCAAATTCCATCAAGGTCCAACTAGCCGCACTGTCGGCGACCTTACAAAGACGACTGTTTCAGGAACCAGTGATAAAGTCATTTATCAAGGCCATCACTAGAATTCGTCCTAGAGCGGTGAAACCTGTGACACCCTGGGATCTGGCATTGGTCTTGCAACAATTGTGTGTTCAACCCTTTGAACCTTTAGAGGAAGTGGAACTTAGGTTCCTCACTCTTAAGGTGGTGCTACTTCTAGCTGTCACCACTGCAAAGAGAGTTGGTGAACTTCAAGCATTAGCTGCGGCAGAACCTTACACAGTTTCCTTGCAGGACAGAGTCCTTCTGAGATTCCTACCTTCTTTTTTGCCTAAGGTCCCCTCCTTCGCAAATATTAACCAGGTTATCTGTCTCCCAAAGTTTCCTGACTCTGAATCTTCCCAGAAGGACCTTACCTCCCTGGATCTGGTAAGATGCCTAAGGGTCTATCTAGATAGAACAAAACCATTCAGGAAAGCGGAGAATCTCCTCATTTTATTCCAGGGTGTAAAGAAAGGTGCCAAGGCATCTAAACCATCCATTTCAAGATGGATATGCGAATGCATAAATTTATGTTATACCTCTAGAGGGTTAACTTCACCAGAGTTCACCAGAGCGCACTCTACGAGATCTGTTTCTGCCTCTTGGGCAGAGCGTAACTCTGTTCCCTTGGAACAGATCTGCCAGTCCGCAACCTGGAACTCTCCACTCACTTTTTTAAAACATTATAGAGTGGATACCTTTTTGTCTAGCGAAACTACTTTCGCTAAGTCTATTATACAAACTGCTATGCAGGAAAACCCTCCCTAGGGGTGATTCTTGCTAGATCCCCACATTGTGCTGCTGAGGGACGCTAGGGAAGACTAAATTTAGAAAGTGAATTTGTTTTCCCTTAGTCTCCTCAGCAGCACAAGCTTCCCTCCCTTATTTTATTTTTGCTTTATAATCTACTCACTGTTCTAGTGTGATCCTGGTGCTTTATACCAGGGGGGGGGGGGGAGGTTCCGGGGTATTTTTTTATTTAAATCATTAAAAAATCCCAGGTCCCATTTGCTCACTGGGGCGAAGACACACCCCCACATTGTGCTGCTGCGGAAACTAAGGGAAAACAAATTAACTTTCTAAATTTAGTCTTCTTTCTGCTGCCTTTTATATGTTTCTGCTCCGCCCTTCGGCTCCCGTAATTGGGTAGATTTGAATCCTGCCAATGGTGACGAGACTCTAAGAAACACCAATAAACTGCACTGGGCGGGGCTTAAGACGCTCCCACAGGTCACATGATTTTCTCCTCCAGTAGAACAGTGAGCAGACAGCATTTCTTATTTGCATGGGCTGCATATAAATACGGCTGCGGTGGGAGGAGGAGGCATCATTATTCTCTCTGTTCTAGTGAAGGATTATTGTGATTGATCATCATGCCTGATCCCGCCAAGTCTGCACCAGCGCCCAAGAAGGGCTCTAAGAAAGCCGTGACCAAGACTCAGAAGAAGGACGGCAAGAAGCGGAGGAAGACCAGGAAGGAAAGCTATGCCATCTACGTGTACAAGGTGCTCAAGCAGGTCCACCCTGACACCGGCATCTCCTCCAAGGCCATGGGTATCATGAACTCCTTTGTCAACGATATCTTCGAGCGCATCGCAGGGGAAGCCTCCCGCCTGGCTCACTACAACAAGCGCTCCACCATCACCTCCCGGGAGATCCAGACCGCCGTGCGCCTGCTGCTGCCTGGAGAGCTGGCCAAGCACGCCGTGTCCGAGGGCACCAAGGCCGTCACCAAGTACACCAGCGCCAAGTAACCTGCTCCGCCTCCTGCTGTCACCCCAAAGGCTCTTCTAAGAGCCACCCACATTGTCTATAATAGAGCTGGGGCTTCTCCTGTCTGTATTCCCCGTATTCTGTTCTGTATATGTGGCCGCTATTCTGTCAGTACAGTCTATTGATACTATATATATTCTGCTCCGGGATCGGGTGAGATCAGAGCGGCGGCTGCGGTTCTCTCTGACTGCAGGATGTATATTCTCATGTGCCCACACGTCGTCTCTCCACGATCAATAAATCATTCACTGACCGGGGAATCTATTGATCGGTATCGCCGGGGTTTATTATGAGACTCTCATCCTACTGTGTGTGCACTGACTGGGAGGGAACAATAGAGAAACAAGGAGGATGAGGGTAGTAGTCAGCCACAGAATCAGCCTCTACATCTCGGGGAGATCTCTCCATTGTTATCGGGACCGCGCACACGGCTCATTGTTAACCCTTTAGTGGCATGTTTACTACAATGAAATGACAAAGGACCCGAGCCCGACTCTACACAGCAGGAAGGACACCACAGTATCAGAGTATTTCTCCGCTCATAGGCAGCATTAATTCTATATAAATCCCGATGGGTCAATGTTCATTTATTAATGCCCCTTTCCACACTCACACATTGGCTGATCACAGGATGTTCAGGGTTTGAATTTCCCGCTTCCTCCAGACCCGATAACAATGGAGAGATCCCCCTCATTCTCGTGTATGTCACCAATAAAGATTCTAATCCTATGCGCAATGCTCGCACAGCTGCCGTTGGTTATAATCTTTGGAAATTAATTATAGTCATGAATTATAAGTAAAAGTCTGGTGTAGATAACCGCACACCGCTCCCACTCATACACCGATCACCCTCCCGCTGTCTCGGTCTCAGCTTGTGAATAAACCGGCCGTGCATGGAAGCCTGAAGGGGAGAGATCGGTGGTGTTCAGGTGCGGTCTGGATGTTCCCAGTGATAATACTGGAGTAGAGTCCTCGCTAAAGAGTTAATGATGATTGAAAGTTGTCACAATCTAGCGCTTGTTTTTTGCGCAAATAAAAATGATTTTCCAGTTGTGTGGTCACATAGATGGGGGTAACCAGACGCATTTCAGTGGTTTAGATTATCTATTGTAACCAATAATACTAGTAGCCCTGTGATAACTTTTATGCTTCATGATAAGTGTTTTATTTTTTGCCTCTTTCCTCGTTTTATTGGTATTAGT
>NW_026610112.1:0-18466 GCF_029499605.1 Hyla sarda | reverse complement strand
CGGAATCCTTATGATTATATGAGAATTCAGCTCATCTTGTTGAGCTGAACAAATGCCGAAGAAAAGTCTCAACCTGACCGTTGGACTGAGGGTGGTAGGCCGAGGAGAAGTCCAGATTGATATCCAGACGGTTACAAAGGGCTCGCCAGAACTTAGAGACAAACTGCACACCGAAACGATATGCTGAGGAAGACCATGTAAACAAAAGACATGCAACAAGAAGTATTTCGCCAGCTGCGGGGCAGAAGGAAGACCTGGTAGAGGAATGAAATTAGCCATCTTGGAAAACCGATCTACAATGACCCAGATGACAGTGTTATTATGAGAAGGTTGCAAATCAGTGATGAAATCCATGGTGATATGGGACCAGGGAGTCTCTGGAATGGGTAAAGGCTGTAAGAGTCCTGCAGGTCTTTGTCAAGGAGTTTTGTCACGGGCACATGTTACACAGGACCGAACAAAATCAGAAACATCACGTTCAAGATGCCCCATCTTGAACGTGATGTTTCTGATTTTGTTTGGTCCTGTGTAACATGTGCCTGTGACAAAACTCCTCGACAAAGACCTGCAGGACTCTTACCAGTAGTGCCGTTAGATAAGAAGTAGAGTCTTGCGTATTCCAGGATGTCCTGCTGTCGAGGAAGAATTACCCCATTTCAGGACCTTGCATCTCAATCTGGCGGTTACAAAGGATTTTCCCGGAGGAACTTGCTGAATCTCGGCAGGCGCTGCAGGAATCAAACGGCCAGGAGGAATAATATGCCTAGGTGTTGAGTCCAAACCAATGACATCAGAGGACCTGGAGAGAGCATCAGCCCTGATGTTCTTGTCTGCTGGATGGAAGTGGATGAAGAAGTTGAACCTAGAAAAGAACAGTGGCCATCTTGCCTGGCAGGGGTTCAAACGCTGAGAAGACTGAAGGTATAGAAGATTCTTATGATCGGAGTAGATGCTGACCGGATGAGAAGAACCTTCCAATAAATGTCGCCATTCCTCCAAAGCTAGCTTGATAGCGAGGTGTTCATGATCTCCAATGGAGTAATTGCTCTCAGCAGGAGAGAAGGTCTTGGAGAAGAACCTACAAGTTACACTCTTGCCCTTGGCGTTTTTCTGAGTGAGAACAACACCCGCTCCAATAGATGAGGCATCAACCTCCAAAGCAAAGGGCCTCTCCGCATCAGGTTTTGTAAGCATGGGAGCAGAGGCAAACGCAGACTTTAAATGGGAGAAGGCCTCTTCAGCCTCTTGAGGCGAGGATTTAGGATTAGATGCCTTTTTAGTGAAAGCCACAATAGGAGCAACCAAGGGATGAAAAATGTGGGATAAACTGATGATAATAGTTAGCGAATCCCAGAAAGCGTTGAATGCCACGTAGGCCCGACGGACGACGCCAATCCAATGCTGCAGACAACTTATCTGGATCCATCTGCAGGCCCTGATGAGACAATGTAGCCTAGAAATGGAAGACTTTAGATTTCTCGACCAGGCATTTCTCCAGTTTGACGTAGAGATGATTCTTCCGAAGTTGCTGAAGAACCAGACAAACATGAGTACGATGCTCCTCTAGATTGGAAGAGAAGATCAGGATGTTATCTAGGTATACGACAACACAGGTGTAGAGAAGATCACGGAAGATATCATTGACGAACTCTTGAAAAACGTCTGGAGCATTGCAGAGACCAAAAGGCATTACAAGATACACAAAATGTCTGTCACGAGTATTGAAGGCCATTTTCCATTCATCTCCCTTGCGGATACGAATGAGGTTATACGAACCACGTAAGTCCAAGACCTTGGCACCACATAGACAGTCAAAAAGTTCTGAGATAAGAGGTAGAGGGTAACGGTTCTTGACCATGATTTTGTTAAGTCCCCTGTAGTCAATGCATGGACGGAGTAAGCCATCCTTCTACCCTACAAAGAAGAAACCTGCTCCAGCAGGAGAAGAGGACTTATGGATAAATCCCTTTTGGAGATTCTCCTGGATATACTCAGCCATGGCTTTGGTCTCAGGAACTGATAGAGGGTATATTCTCCCACGAGGAGGAGTGGTACTAGGCAGAAGATCAATAGGGCAGTCATAAGAACGATGTGGAGGCAGAGACTCAGCCTGTTTCTTGCAGAAAACGTCAGCGAAATCTTTGTAAGGTGGCGGCAGAACAGGAAAAGGAGGAAGACTAGAAACAACTTTACGCAGAACAGGTTGGAGGCAAAAATTGTGACAGGGTTGTCCCCAGCAAATTATTCCTCCAGTTCTCCAATCCAGTTGCGTATAATTGCGTTGCAGCCAAGGAAGGCCAAGAAGAATCTCAGAATTACAGTGTGGCAGAACATAGAATTCAATCTTTTCTTTATGCAATACTCCCACTTGCTTGATGAGAGATTCAGTACTGAGTGAACCTTACAGTCCAGATTTTGTCCATTGACAGAGGAGATGAACAACGGCTTGTCAAGCCGAGTAAGGGGAAGATGATACTTGTGGACTAAAGCCTCATCAATAAAGTCACCTGCTGATCCAGAATCCAAAAATGCTGTAGCGCTGAAGGAAGACTTGGCTGAAGACTTGTGCAGGAATAGTTTAGCATGGAGAGGTAGTATTCACACCCTAGGACGCCTCTCCCACGTACTCTAGGTGCGGGCGAACTGTACAGTCCTTGAGAAAGTGCTCCGGGCTAGCACAATACAAGCACAAATTCTCTTTGTGTCGTCGTGAACTCTCCTGTTGCGTAAGACGATAACGATCTCCTTGTATAGCCTCTTCGGCAAGAGGTGCAGGAGACTGAAGAGGTGGACGTTGAAACACGGGTGTCAGGAGGGCAGGTTCCTTCTCTAAGCGCAATTCCTCCTGTCTCTTGGCAAAACGCACACCAATGCGTGTGGCCAAGTGGATAAGTTCTGTCAAAGAAGATGGAGGATCACGTGCTGCAAGGGCATCTTTAATCCTGCTTGACAGTCCTTTTTTGAATGTGGCACACAATGCCTCATCATTCCAGGCAAGTTCAGAGGCTACAATGCGGAATTTAACCGCGTAGTCACCAACGGTAGAATTCCCTTGACAGAGGTTCAGCAATGCCGTCTCAGCTAAAGAGGCACGTGCGGGTTCCTCAAAGACACTGCGAAATTCTGCCAAGAATGCCGACAAATTGGAGGATACTGGATCATCACGGTCCTAAAGGGGTGTAGCCCAATCCAGGGCTTTTTCGGAAAGTAGACTAATGACAAAGGCCACCTTACTACGTTCCGTCGGAAACAGTTCAGACATGAGCTCCAAGTGCATGGAGCATTGTGTAACAAAGCCTCTGCACGACTTGGAATCCCCGTCATACTTGGAAGGCAAAGGCAGGCGCAGCTGGGAGCCAGAAGACACTGCATGAGCTGGAGCTGGGAGTGGGCCAGATTGTGCCTGCTGCTGGGGACACTGCATGAGCTGGAGCTGGGAGTGGGCCAAATTGTACCTGCTGCTGTTGCAAGGCCAAAAGCTGTTGCATCATGGCTGAAAGTTGAGAAAATTGCTGCGCCTGTTGGGCCAACTGCTGCAACTGACGTACCACAACGGAGGGAAAATCTGCGACTTCAGGCAGGGGTACCTCAGCGGGATACATGGCCGGATCTTACTGTAACATTCACGTTTCTGAAGACAGGACCGGTGGATGTGGATCGACTGCACCTGTGTGGCAGATGACTCGGACCATACCAGGGAGTGGAGTCTAAGGTGCCGCTGGTTTTCACCAGAGCCCGCCCCAAAGCGTGATGGACTTGCTACAGGTCGCTACCCCTGGCACGGGTCGACCACTTAGGCGGCTGGTGAGATGCGAGGCACAGGAGGGATAAGGCAACTTGTAGTCTGGATAGCAGAAGGTCTTAAATCTTAAAGCGCCGGCGCGCGTGCCCCCTAGGGGACGGGGGTCACGCGGGCCGGAGCAGAGAGGCAGAGGCAGGAGAAACACCCGGAGAGTGACAGACTGGGGCTCGCATGCGGGCGCGTCCCGCAATGCGAGTCCCAGCCCCGTCGGCAGCAGAAGGTAAGGCGACCATGCGCTCACGGCCAGCGTGTGTGGCCAGAGCACATAACATAGTAACATAGTTCATAAGGTTGAAAAAAGACCATAGTCCATCAAGTTCAACCTATAACCCTAATGAGTCCCTACTGAGTTGATCCAGAGGAAGGCAAAAAACAAATACTAGAGGTAAAAATTCCTTCCTGACTCCAAATATGGCAGTCAGAATAAATCCCTGGAGTAACGTTCTGTCCCTATAAATCTAATATCCATAACCAGAGATGTTATTATTCTCCAAAAATGCATCTAGACCCCTTTTGAACTCTTTAGAGAGTTCACCATGACAGCCTCTTTAGGCAGAGAATTCCAAAGTCTCACTGCTCTTACAGTAAAGAACCCCCGTCTGTGCTGGTGTAGAAATCTTCTTTCCTCTAAACGTAGAGGATGCCCCCTTGTTATAGATACAGTCCTGGGTATAAATAGATCATGGGAGAGATCTCTGTACTGTCCCCTGATATATTTATACATAGTTATTAGGTCTCCCCTAAGCCTTCTTTTTTCTAAACTAAATAATGCCAATTCTGCTAATCTTTCTGGGTGCTGTAGTCCTCCCATTCCCCGTATTACTCTGGTTGCCCGTCTTTGAACCCTCTCCAGCTCCACTGTATCTTTCTTGTACACTGGTGCCCAGTACTGTACACAGTATTCCATGTGTGGTCTGACTAGTAATTTTTACAGCGGTAGAATTATTTCCTTGTGATGGGCATCTATGCCCCTATTGATGCCCCCCATGATTTTATTTTCCTTGGCATCAGCTGCCCGACACTGTTCACTACAGCTAAATTTACTGTTAACTAAGACTCCTAAATCCTTTTCCATGTCAGTCGTCCCAAGTGTTCTCCAATTTAATACATAATCCCAGCCCGGATTTTTCCTCCCCATGTGCATTACCTTACATTTATCAGTGTTGAACCTCATCTGCCACTTCCCAGCCCAAACCTCCAACCTGTCCAGATCCATTTGTAACAGTGCATTGTCCTCTATAGTATTTACCACTTTAGAGTTTACTATCATCTGCAAAGATTGCTACTTTACTATTCAACCCCTCTACAAGGTCATTAAAAAATATATTAAATAGAACAGGACCCAAGACAGACCCCTGTTGTACCCCACTAGTAACAGTCACCCAATCAGAATAAGTACCATTAATAACCACCCTCTGTTTCCTATTAGTGAGCCAGTTACTTACCCACTTGCACACATTCTCCCCCGGCCCCATCCTTCTCATTTTATGCACCAACCTTTTATGAGGCACCGTATCAAATGCTTTGGAAAAATCCAGATATACGACATCCAGTCTGGAGCTCACCTCCTCATAAAAGCTGATCAGGTTAGTTTGACAGGACCAATCCCCATGCCATTCTGATATGGGGGGGGGGGGGTCATACATTTTTTTAAATTAAGATACTCCAGAATTGCAACCCTTAGAAAACCCTCAAACAATTTACATACAGCGGAGGTTAAACTAACAGGTCTATAATTCCCAGGGTCACCTTTTGATCCCTTTTTAAATATTGGTACCACATTTGCCATGCGCCAGTCCTGGGGAACAGTCCCTGTTACTACAGAGTATTAAAAATATGGGTCTGTCTATCACCTTACTTAATTCCTTTAGAACACAGGGTGAATGCACTGTACTTCCACCTGTACTGGGGAGTTTACCTTATCACACTGTATTTCACCTGACATTTCATTTTCCTCGGTGAACACAGTGGAGAAGAATTTGTTTAATATATTTGCATTTTCCTGATCCCCGTTTATAATTTAACATTGAAAAATTGTTTATAACATAACAATGAAAACCACTATTTTGCACACTTTGGAGGGTTTTGTTTTCACACTTAACACTTTACGGTAAAAATGATGTGTTCTTTATTCTGTGGGTCAATATGGTTAACCCCTTAAGGACTCAGGTTTTTTAAGTTTTTGCACTTTTGTTTTTTCCTCCTCACCTTTTAAAAATCATAACCCTTTCAAGTTTCCACCTAAAAATCAATATTATGGCTTATTTTTTGCGTCACCAATTCTACTTTGCAGTGACATTAGTCATTTTACCCAAAAATTCACGGCGAAACGGAAAAGAAATCATTGTGCAACAAAGTCGAAAAAAAAAACGCCATTTTGTAACTTCTGGGGGTTTCCGTTTCTACGCAGCGCATATTTCAGTAAAAATGACACCTTATCTTTATTCTGTAGGTCCATATGGTTAAAATGATACCCTACTTATATAGGTTTGATTTTGTTGTACTTCTGGAAAAAATCATGACTACATGCAGGAAAATTTATATGTTTAAAAATGTCATCTTCTGACCCCTATAACTTTTTTTATTTTTCCACGTACAGGGCGGTATGAGGACTCATTTTTGCGCTGTGATCTGAAGTTTTTATCGGTACAATTTTTGTTTTGATCGGACTTTTTGATCACTTTTTCTTAATTTTTTTATGGTATAAAAAGTGACCAAAAATACACTTTTTTGGACTTTGGAATTTTTTTGCGCGTACGCCATTGACCGTGCGGTTTAATTAATTATATATTTTTATAGTTCGGACATTTGCGCACGCGTCGATGCCACATATGTTCAAATTTTTTTTTATTTACACTTTTATTTTTTTTTATGGGAAAAGGGGGGTGATTCAAACTTTTATTAGGGAAGGGGTTAAATGACCTTTATTAACACTTTTTTAAAACTTTTTTTTGCAGTGTTATAGGTCCCATAGGGACCTATAACACTGCACACACTGATATTTTACACAGATCACTGGCGTGTATTAACACGCCTGTGATCAGGGTTATCGGCGCTTGACTGCTCCTGCCTGGATCTCAGGCACGGAGCAGTCATTCGTCGATCGGACACCGAGGAAGCAGGTAAGGACCCTCCCGGTGTCCTGTAAGCTGTTCGGGACACCGCGATTTCACCGCGGCGGTCCCGAACAGCCCGACTGAGCAGCTGGGATACTTTCACTTCAGACGCGCCGGTCAGCTTTGATCGCCGCTTATGAAGGGTTAATACAGGGCATCACCGCGATCGGTGATGTCCTGTATTAGCCGCGGGTCCCGGGCGTTGATAGCCGCCGGGACCGACCTGATATGACGCGGGGACACCGCGTGACCCCGCGGCATATCGAGGGAGCCGGCGGAGGACGTAAATATACGTCCTGCGTCGTTAAGGGGTTAAAAGGTTACCCATGGCTAGATACTTTTCTATTTTCGTACCACTTAAAAAAATCTCAAACTTTTTGTACAAAATCAGTAATATAAAATCGCCCTATTTTGACCACCTGTAACTTTTTCATTTTTCTGTATATGAGGTGGCATGAGGGCTCCTTTTTTGCGCCATTATCTGTACTTTTTATTGATAACACATTTACATTTATAAAACTTTTTAGATCACTTTTTAGAAATTTTGTTTGGAATAAAATGGGAGCATTTTTTTTACTTTTAATTTTTTTAAAGCCGTTCACCGTACATGATCATTAACATTATATTTTGATAGTTCGGACAATTATGCACGCGGCAATACCAAATATATTAATTTAAAAAAATCTTTACGCTTTTGAGGGGTAAAATGGGAAAAAGGGACAATTTAAATTTTTATTGGGGAGGGGATTTTTCCCTTTTTTTTCTTTTTTTTACATTTTTCAACTTTTTTTTTACACATTTTGTGTCCCCATAGGGGACTATCTATAGCAATTATTTGATTGCTAATACTGTTCAGTGCTATGTATAGGGCATAGCACTGATCGGTATTATCGGCTATCTTCTGCTCTGGTCTGCTCGATCTCAGATCAGAGCAGAATACACCGGGAGACAGCCGGAGGCAGGTGAGGGGACCTCCAGAGTCTATTACAGATGATCGGATCCCCGCGGCATTGCTGCGGGCGATCCGATCATCAATTTTAACATGGGCGTTGCCGCAGATGCCGCACATCTGAGGGGTTAATGGCGGATATCCGCGCAATTGCGGATGTCGGCAATTACTGGCGGGTCCCCAGCTGCTGATAGCAGCCGGGACCTGCAGTGTATGATGCGAGCACCGCTCTGCACTTTTACAGCATCTATAATGCTCCAAACTGTAATAATGCCTCCCTTGGGGGGTTGGGGACGAGCCAGTAGGTCCCCCACAATAGGTAGTTAGGCCATTCTAGTAGGCAGACAGGTCTCTTCAAGTAGTTTCCCCAATCACATAAGTGCTTCAAGTAGGTAGGGCCCCCAGAGAGAGTTTCCCCTGTCGATAAATCCCCCAGATAGCTGTCCCCTATATGAAAACCCTCATATAAGCTATGAAGGTAGTAGGTAGCCCCCTATTAGCTTTGTAATAGGAATTCACCAACATTAGGTAGGCAGCAGAAGTCCCCCACATTAGGTAGAAAGCAGAAGTCCCCCACATTAACTAGGCAGCAGAAGTCCGCCACATTAGCAAGGCAGCAGTCCCCCACATTAGCAAGGCAGCAGTCCCCCACATTAGCAAGGCAGCAGTCCCCCACCTTATGTAGGCAGCAGCTCCCCACACTAGGTAGGCAACAGATGTTCAAAGCATTAGGTAGGCAGCAGTTCCCCAAATTAGGTAGGCAGCAGTTCCCCACATTAGGTATGCAGCAGTTCCCCCGTATTAGCTAGGCAGCAGTTCCCCCATATTAGGTAGACAGCAGTTTCTCTACATTAGGTAGGCAGCAGCTCTGCAGTTCCTCCACATTAGCTAGGTAGCAGTCCCCCAGCCATACCCCCCTTCCCCTGGCATACTTACTTTCTGCTGCTCCTTTCTTCTTCCCCGTTAGCTCCCTCCGCACTGCCTCTTCTTTTCACTTCCTCTGCGCTCTGGCGTCTGACGTCACTTGTGCGCCAGAGTGCTGAAGAAGGGTTCAGCCTCCTGTGCGTGATTCACAGGGTGAGGAGCCAATGGCTCTTTACCCTGTCATACTTCCTATCGAGAGCCACATTTAACTGTAGATGCCTCATTAAGATGCATTTACAGTTAAATGGAGGACATGTGGGTGCCATTTTAGGATGGTAGGACAACAACCGAAAAGTGGAAATGTCCCACCGGATTTGGGTTGGTTGGGAAGTGGGCAAAGGTTTACCTTCCAACAAGACAAATGACCCTAAGCACACTGTCAAGACAACACAAGAGGGGCTTAGGGACAGCACTAAGAATAACCTTGAGTTGCTCAGTCAGAGCCCTGACTTGAACTCAATCGAACATCTCTGGAAAGACCTTCAAATGTCTGTCCACTGACAGACTTCATCCAACCAGATAGAGCTTGAGGGGATCTGCAGAAAATCCCCAAATCCAGGTGTACAAACCTTTTTGTACTATACCCACAAAGTATGGAGGCTTTTGAGGGCAGAATAATGGGACTCATTATTACAGGCTCAAAGTAACAAAATGTGAACGGGTCTGAAGATTTTCTAAATGCTCTGTATTTAAGACATAAAAAAAATAAACTAGGCAAAAAATTCTGCCATTGCCAGACAATCCTGCAGAGCAAATATTGCTCAGTCTGATATTCTGTTTTCCTTCTGGCTGAAGATACATGCTCAGACAAATTTTATTTATATCACACAATAAATGCTGTGAAAATCCACAAACACAATAGTGGAAATTATGTTTTTTTTTCCATTAACCCCCCTTGTAAATATAAAAAAAAAGGTAGTCTGTCAGCTGTTGCATGTGTGCCCCAATGTGGTACACCTGAAAAATGAAACCTCTCACACATGAATCATGTCCTAATGTTTATCGAAAAACAAGAAAATGTATGGCTTCCTGTAGGTGGCAATGAAAATGTTATTTATCTGTGAAAAATGTTTTTATTGTTCAAAAATTATAAAAAAAAAAAAAGTATTTTTTTCCAATAAATCTGTGTAAATTAACATTTTAACTGCATTCTATGTGGCATGAATGTACTGCCACATAGAATGCAGTTAAAATGTTAATTTACACAGATTTATTGGAAAAAAAATACTTCTATCCTAAGGGTAAGGACACAAGTGTCGTATTTTGCTGCATATTTGCTGCTGCGTATTTACACAGCTGATTTTGTTACCCATTGACTTCAACTGGTGGGAAAGTACACGACAGCAAATACTAAGAAAAATATGTCACGAGGGACCCTACTCTAAAGGCTTTAATATGCAGCATTCGGAATGTGTGCAAAGGGAAACTGACAGCAGCATCACCTGCTCTAACCTGATTATACAAGGTAATTGTGCAGGGGACTCTGATTTTAATGCGGGTTACCTTTTCATAATCTGTTGAGCCATACCCAGGATGTATAGCAAAATGCTAATACTTAAATCCTATTCTTGGTGCACTCGGGGGCGTTCCTCAGCTCACTGTGCCCATTTACATTGTCCCTTTGATACACCCCCTTCAGTAATATGCATTTTCCTTGCATAAAGTGCACAGTGATGTCAAAGCACAGGTATAATACACAGTAATGTCACAGTACAGGGAAAATACACAGTATTGTCACAGAACAGGGATAAAGTGCACAATGATGTCACAGTACAGGTATAATACACAAAGAGTGATATTACAGTACAGGGATAATATACTCAGCGATGCCATAGTACAGGGATAATACACGCAGTGAGGTCACAGTGCAGAAATACTGTAAAATACACAGTGATGTCACAGTACAGAGATAACATGTACAGTGATGTCACAGTACAGGGATAATACACAGTTGTGTCACAGTACAGGGATAACACACACAGTGAGGTCACAGTGCAGAAATACTGTAAAATACACAGTGATGTCACAGTACAGAGATAACATGTACAGTGATGTCACAGTACAGGGATAATATACACAGTGATGTCACAGTACAGGGATAACACACACAGTGATGTCACAGTACAGGGATAATATACACAGTGATGTCACAGTACAGGGATAACACACACAGTGATGTCACAGTACGGGGATAATATACACAGTGATGTCACAGTACAGGGATAACACACACAGTGATGTCACAGTACAGGGATAATATACACAGTGATGTTGCAGTACAGTATGCTGGCTTGTGTTGTACTTGTTATTGAGCATGATGGAACACAGTGGGCCCGTGACCTGTATGTTTAAGATCCCTAGCAACGCCCCTGGATGCTGCGCATATACACTGATGGCAACATGCTGTACATAAGGCTGATTTCACAGCATGTATCAACAGCAAGGAAAATGTATATTAATGGAGGGACTGTATCACAGGGCCACTGCGGGCAGGCAGAACAGTGCAACATGGGGGTCCCAAGAAGATGGTTTGTATATATTTTTCTATATATCTCGGGAATGGCACAACTAATTTACAAAAGGTAACCTGGGTTAGAATCAGCATCACCAGCCCTGCTCTGAAAAACAAAATGAGCAGGAGCACTCACACTATAAAAATGTTTTTTTTATATGTATATTTATTATATATTGCCATTTTCCATTAAAACAATGATTTTTTTGCTAGGTTTTGCTTCAGGTCAGGTAAAATTTTTCTGAATGTATTTTTGCAGCCATCATGCATTTTAACTTGTTCAAGAAGGCTGAGCCTCCACCAGAAGCTCATACAATGGCAAGCACAACAGAAGCACCTATTGTCTCACAAGATAACACCACTGCAGTTGCTGGATCAGGGGATAAAAGTGCTGACACATTCCGCAAAATTCAACAGGAACTTATGAATCAAATAAACAAGATTCCATGTAAGTGTACTGCATAGTATTATGATTGCCTGTGTTATATTCTGCACCAAATAATACTGTAAATTATAATTTTTTAATTATATACCAGAATACATGGTCAGCACAGCCTCAGGATTGCATATTACAGAGTACTCCTTTCCAACTAGGTAGTAAACAGCAGGTAACACTGATGGTATAACACTGCACTCTCCAATGGTTGCTCAATCATATAGAAATAAAGCAATTGAAAGTCCAAGTACAGAAACAGTAAATGGCACTCACCTAGATTATGTGCAAAATAATCTTTGTTTATTAAAGTGTTTAAAAAAAAAAAAAAACATTCCAAGTGGGCTGACAGGCAGCTTATACCGGTAGTGCTCCACAGCATCAAGACCTGCTCCAGTGATTCCGGACTCGGTGATGTTTTCCCTGCGTTGAGTGCATATACACCTTTTTTTGCATAGCATACACCAGTATGTTTACAGGATAATTAGTGACAGCTGTTTCATGCTTTGCGTTTCATCAGACTATTCCCCTTTGGATCACGCTTGGATTTAACCAGCTGGTTTCACAACTTCATCCAAATGGATGTTACCATAAATTTTAAAAGAAAGTAATTTAACCTCTGAAACGTCAGTTTGCCGTTAAAGAAGTGTTTTGGGAAAAAAACGTATCCCCTTCCCCTTAGGGAATACGTTTTAGATTGCGGGGGGTCAGACCGCTGGGACCCCCCACGATCTCCTATATGGATCTTCGGCTCTCCTCCACAGCGGCGCGTTGCGACCCTTGCCCAAAGTAGGGACCCCACACCATAGAGCTCTGTGGGAGAGACGTTCGGCTATCTTTTACTCTCGTATAGAGCTATATGAAGGGGGCGTAGCTGCCCCCTCTTCAGGCGGGGGTCATGACATGCTGCTGTGGAGCAGTTCCAGGGCTCTATACAGGAGATTGCTGGGGCCTGCGGATAAGTTTTTTTCCACAACACTTCTCCTTTAAGAGCGTATGGCTTGGGCTCCTGACTAATGATTCCCCCCAAAGCCCCAAAGGGGACTAATAAAGTGGAAAAAAAGTAATGAAGGTTTAACCCACATGAATTAACACCTTCCATATGAAAAGTTTAAATCACCCCCCTTTTCCCATGTTCTGCATAAAAAGTACGTAAACATAATAAAAAATAAACATATTTGGTATCCCCATGTGCGTAATTGTCTGAACTATTAAACTATAACTTTATTTATCCTGTACAGTGAACGGGGTAAACTTAAAAAAATATACCAAACCCAAGAATTGCATTTTAGTATCACATCATATCCCGAGAGAAATTAAGTAAAAAGCGATCAAATTGTCCGTTCAATAACACAATCGTACCAATAAAAACTAAACATCACAGAGCAAAATACGAGCCCTCATACAGCCCAGTAAACAAAAAAAGAAAAAAGTTATTAGGGTCAGAAAATGGCAATTCCCATTTTTTTTTCTATAAAAGTTTATAACTTTTTACAATTAGTAAAATATTAAGCAAACTATACAACCTGGGTATGGTTTTAATCGTGCCAACCCAAAGTATCAAGATTACATGTCACATGGTGAACGGCATAAAAAAGAACCACCCCAATTTCACCTCACAAATGTGTGTATATATATATATATCATATATATATATATATATATATATTTATATATATATATATATATATATTATAATATATATATATATATATATATATATATATATATACTGTCTATTTATTTATTTATCTTTACATGTTTGGAGCATATGTTATGGAAAAATGAACAAAGACATTACAAAGTACAATTGGTCCCGCAAAAACAAGGTCTGTAGATGAAAAAATAAAAGGGTTATGGCTATTAAAAGGAGGATACAAAAGCGAAAGGGCAACAATGAAAATTGGCCTGGTCCTTAAGGGGTTAAGAAGATTACTAGAAAAATAATACAAAACATCACACAGTGTGAATATGCATTTATATAATTACAAAAACATACTTAAATCTGTACATTTGTTAAAGGGATACTCTGTCCCTAGACATCATATCCCCTATCCAAAGGATAGGGGATAAGATGTCAGATCATCGGGGTCCCGCTGCTTGGGACCCCCTGGATCTACCATGCAGCACCCACCTGTTGCGGCTTCCAGAACTGCTGGAGGTCCTCAGGCTGAGTCCATCTCGACCACAGGGACGGAAGATCGTGACGTCACGACTCCGCCCCTGTGTGATGTCACACCCCTCAATGCAAGTCTATGGGAGGGGGCGTGACAGCTGTAGTACCCCTTTAAGACCCAGCAATCCTTGAGCATTAGTTCTTATTATGAAATGTGCCTCTATTTGCAGAAGCGTCTTATTCCCGAGGAATGCGTTTAAAGGGGTATTCCAGGAAAAAACTTTTTTTTATATATCAACTAGCTCCAGAAAGTTAAACAGATTTGTAAATTACTTCTATTAAAAAATCTTAATCCTTTCAGTACTTATGACCTTCTCAAATTAAGGTTGTTGTTTTCTGTCTAAGTCCTCTCTGATGACACCTGTCTCGGGAAACGCCCAGTTTAGAAGAGGTTTGCTATGGGGATTTGATTCTAAACTGGGCGTTTCCCGAGACAGGTGTCATCAGAGAGGATTTTTTAATAGAAGTAATTTACAAATCTGTTTAACTTTCTGGAGCCAGTTGATATATAAAATTATTTTTTTTTCCTGGATAACCCCTTTAAGTCCTATATATTGAAGTTGTCTCTGGTCTTTTCCATGTTTGTCCCACATATGGTCAATTAACTGTGGAGCACCTTTTTTATTTCTCAAAGAATAAACATGTTCCAATAGTGTTTAAGGGACATACAGGTGAAACTCGAAAATTTTTTATATTGTGCAAAAGTTAATTTCTTTCAGTAATGCAACTTAAAAGGTGAAACTAAAATATGAGAGACTCATTACATGCAAAGCAAGATAGTTAAAACTCCGTACAGAGAGATTGCAGGGGGCCCCAGCGGTCGAACCCCCCACGATCTCAAACTTAACCCCTATCCTCAGGAGAGGGGATACGTTTTTCACCACTGGACTACCCCTTTAATTTCTATAGGGACATCTACTAGGATTACTGAACTGCCGCACAATATGAATGAGCACCAAGAACAGTTGCCGCTGTGAGGTGGTTTTTTGCGCCCCCGTAGATCCATGCGTCCGCTCCTCCCCCAGCTCTCCGATCATTTCCGAAGCTAGAACTGGGGAGGGCAGAGCAAGGGGAGGGAGGAGGTTCACGCCCGCTCCCTCATCTCCCCTCCCTGAGCTCGGCTGGACGCAGATCTCTACGGCACGCCCCCTCCCTGAGGACATAGATCGCCACGGCAGGTCCCCTCCCTCATCTCCCTCCCTGAGGACGTAGAGCAGTGCTCCAATGAGCTCTATGTGTAAAGGGGGACATACTGTACGGGCTAAAGGGGAACATACTGCACGGGCTAAAGGGGGACATACTGCATGGGCTAAAGGGGGACATACTGCATGGGCTAAAGGGGAACATACTGCATGGGCTAAAGGGGGGACATACCGCATGGGCTAAAAGGGGACATACTGTAGAGGCTAAAGGAGGACATACTGCATGGGCTAAAGGGGGACATACTGTAGAGGCTAAAGGGGGACATACTGCATGGGATAAAGGGGGACATACTGCATGGGCTAAAGGGGGACATACTGCATGGGCTAAAGGGGGACATACTGTAGAGGCTAAAGGGGGACATACTGCATGGGCTAAAGGGGGACATACTGCATGGGCTAAAGGGGGACATACTGCATGGGCTAAAGGGGGATATACTGCATGGGCTAAAGGGGGACATACTGTAGAGGCTAAAGGGGGACATTTAGCCTGTACAGTATGTCCCCCTTTAGCCCGTGCAGTATGTCCCCCTTTAGCCCGTACAGTATGTCCCCCTTTACACATAGAGCTCATTGGGAGCACTGCTCTACGTCCTCAGGGAGGGAAGATGAGGGAGGGGACCTGCCGTGGCGATCTATGTCCTCAGGGAGGGGAGATGAGGGAGGGGACCTGCCGTGGCGATCTATGTCCTCAGGGAGGGGGCGTGCCGTAGAGATCTGCGTCCAGCCGAGCTCAGGGAGGGGAGATGAGGGAGGGGGCGTGAACCTCCTCCCTCCCCTTGCTCTGCCCTCCCCCAGCTTTAGCTTCGGAAATGATCGGAGAGCTGGAGGAGGAGCGGACGCATGGATCTACGGGGGCGCAAAAAACCACCTCACACCGCATCTATGGGTCCCCACAGGTGCGGTTTTGTTCAATCAAGTATCACCTTGTTCTTTATTCTTCATATCAAACGTGCTTCTAACTAAAATATCAGTAAGATTCTGAAAATTCTAAAATGAGACTTAGATCTACTGTCAGGAAGATTGCATTATTCTTTTTTTTCTCCATTGAATTAAAGGGTACCTCTCATCAAAAAAACCTTTTGATATATTATAGATTAATGTATGCAGAATAACTTTACAATTGCATGTTATTAAAAAATATGCTTCTTTCTATTTAATTTTCCACTTTGAAGAAATGACCACTAGGGGTCTCCCTACCAGTCCTGGCAGCAAGCATTTCAGACTCCTGCTGGAGTCCTAAACACTACGAGCTGCCAGTCTACTTTGTTCACAAAGGAGAACACTCAGAGCTGCCAGCCTGCTTTGTTCACAGCCTGTTTGGCTGTGAACAAAGCAGGCTGGCAGCTCTGAGTGTTTAGGACTCCAGCATGAGTCAGAAATGCTTGCTGACAGGACTGATCGGGAAAAATACAATAGAAAGAAGCATATTTTTCATTAACATGCTATTGGAAAGTTATTCAACATTCATTAATCTAAAATATATCAAAAGTTTATTTGATGAGAGGTACCCTTTAACAACATACATGTCAACAGTCCTGGGAGGACCCTCCCCACCCGCACCAACAGAACAGTCAGACCAGAATACAGGATATAGACAGGATCAGAAGGAACAGTCCATATTCAGAATTCATAGACCCCTATAAGTACGGGAGTGAGGAGTATCCCCACGGAGAACACTAACACAGTAATAACACACCACAGACATACCCATTCACTCACACACCCATCCGAACATTACCTGGGAGCTCGCCAATCGTCCACATAACCACCCTAAGGCAGGGGAGTCCCACGGACTGGAGGATCCATAGAAACATCTAACATCATCCACGGCACCCAACCCTTATCAAATTTTTTTGGGCATTTCCAACTTATGTACAAAGCATGATATAAGGGAACATATTTATTCACTAAGGCTATCCACCGAGCCAGAGGAGGGGAGGACACGTTCTTCCAAGCCATCACTATAACCTTGCGTGCACAATACAAGAGAAAACGGATTAATATGCGTCTATAGGAGCCCTTCTCTAATCCATTGATAACCCCCAACAAGCATACTTCTGGCATCAAAACAAAGGGGAATTCCAGATGGTCTGCCATGAACGTCATCACCTCTCTCCAAAAGGGCACCACACAAGAGCAAGTCCAAACCGCATGCAAAAAAGTGCCTCTCTCCCTCCCACACCTAAAACACATATCTGACCCCGAGACCCCCATGAGATGTAGTCTAACGGGAGTATAATACAAACGTAGGATAAACCTGGATTGAATGAGCATATCACAGGTACTAACCACCGTAGGGTAATATGTCTTAACTACCTCCTTCCACATGTCCACAGAAAGACTAGGAACATCTTCAACCCACTTCAGCTGTGCAAGAGCAATCAGGTATGGACCCACTGATTGCAATAAAATATAACTCTGAGTGAGAGGTTTGACCAAGTAGTGGTCCCCAGGAGCAATTCCAAATCATTAAACACACGGGTAACTTCCAGGGAACCAAACTGTGCAGAGACCACATGTCGCAGCTGAAGATACCTGAAGTCAGCATCCTGAGGGACATGAAAATGTTCTCTAACATCAGTAAAGGAAGGAAAGACACAGTAGTCATCTCCAAACAAATGCATGGCAAATTTTAGTCCCTGGGAGCTCCAGTATCCGGCTGCCTTCAACTCCCCCAGGTGTTCCAAATGAGGATTACCCCACATCGGTGCTCTGGGAGACACCAACTATTGAGGGAAGCACCCAGAAACCATTGACCAGACCGCTGCCACCGTCTTAATAGGAGCTGGCAAAGACTAAGAGGGAACATACCTGTACAATGTATTAGTCAGTGTCTCATAGGAACCCATGAGAGCCCCCGATAAAGCTGTGAAGGCATTAGAAAGGTCCAGGTCAACCCACCAGGCTGCGTACACCAGCTGTGAAGCCAGAAAATAGTTTATATGCATATTAGGAGTGGCTAGTCTCCACCCCCCCCCCCTCTGCCTTGGCGCCCGGAAGGATCTCTGCCAATAGAAGGATCTCAGAGCCCTGTTGAGTTTGAAAAAAAAAAACCCTGGGAGGAATAATAGGTAACAGATGAAAGGTATAGGAACTTTGGGAGGAAAATCATTTAAAAAATATTAACCCTACCTGCCAGGGATAAGGGTAAGGAGTCCCACGCCTGTAACCGTGTAAGCGTATTACCCAGAAGAGGATCCGAATTAAGGGCCATAAACTCAGAATTACTAGATGAGACCTCCACTCCCAGATACCTAAAGCGAGACACAGCCTGCAACCCGTTAGGCAATGTAGGAGGTAAAACCCCTTCCCTAGACAAGGACATAATGGATGATTTGACCCAGTTTACCGT
>NW_026610111.1:0-18474 GCF_029499605.1 Hyla sarda | reverse complement strand
TTTCTAGCTTTTATTGTATGAAGTTTCCCTGTCCATGATTCTGGGCATAATAAGTTGCGCTTCATAATCTTTTTTTTTTTTTCTTTTTTCATTTATCTCATGGATATCAAGGTTATGAAAAATCCCGGAGTCTAAACAGCATAGCTGGCATGAGTGGGAATACGCTCAGACTGTCTCCTATCTCTACCCCATTTGGGTCACCATCGGCAGTGAGACGCCCGCGGTCTCCCATTCCCTCCATCTTATAGCATGGACTCAATCAACTCATAAGGGGAACCTTAACTAGTAATAACTACAAAAACAAACATCAACACTGGCAAAAGAACAAACATAAGACAGAGACTTTAACAAATTTTGTTATTTTTTAAGAGGATGATGAAAATATAGATTATATGCAGATATATTTAAAAATAAAATCAAGTTTGGCTTTTATTATAAGAAAAAAAAAAAAAGAAAAAAAAAACATTTTGCACTTTGCTGAGGAATATATATATATTTATATTAAGAATAAAAAGACTTTGACATGACTCCCCCTACCGAATCAAATAGCTGTGCTCCAGGAAGAAGCTGTTGTGGAGCAGGAAATGCTCTTCCGCTTATGAGACACAAGCCAAAGGAGGTTTCTATAGGGCGGAGAGGGATACAAGGGTATAATTTTTTTACGATGATATTAATATTTATTGTTCTTAAGAATTTCCTTCGTGCAGTATGAAGGCAAAAATATGAAAAAAGTTCAAACAATATATATATATATATATATATTTATATAAATATATATATATATGATTCTCCAATACATTTTATTTTATTTTAATTTTTTACTTTTTTGGTGCGGGGAGGGGATCGTCCTTCTTATTTATTTCCCTTTCTGTCTTTTTATTAAACCTTGATCTTATACCTATGGAGCTGCTTTGTGCTTCCTGATCAATCCTCACCACCATACTCAGGATTTAATGAGCCATATATCATATATACGAAGAAATATGTATATATATATATATATATATATATATATATATATATATATATTATGCGTATGTATGTATGTGTGTTGTATGTATGTACTGTATGTATTTTGCTACCCTCATACCTTCTTACTATTTTCTGTGCATGATCTACTGTTGCAAGCAATAACAAGTCTGCCTGACTGCATGTTCCTAAATTTAAAAAAAATCCAATACCTAATAATTGAAATATGTATATATTGTAACGTAACATGGTAACATTCCCATAGCTATCTAATCATTTTGGTGCATGGCTCTGTTGACTGGTGTTTTTGTTTTTTGTCAGAAAGCTGAGTCCACTTCTTTCTTTCTCTCTTTTCTCTTTTTGTTTTCCCTCCCCTTCCTCTATCTTTACCTGTGTCACACTCCCTCCTGTCTCCTTCCTCCTTTTCCTTTTTTGTTTTTGTTTTTTATTTTTTTCTCTCTGCGTCCTCACACAGAAAATTATAAGGAGAATCCTGTCCTTGTTCGATATATGCAGGCGGAAGCTGTCACTGTGAATTAATTGATTTCCTCCCATGTACTCAATCTCTTTTCGACACCTTGATTTTCCGAGTAATAATAATCATTTCAAAAAAAAAATTTTTTTTTTTGAAATAACAACACAAAACAGCAACTACTGAAAAAACAAGGTAATGAAAAAATAGAAAAATAAAAACATACATAAAAAAATGTCAAAAAGAAAATCAATTCAAAAAGCGAGGGATGGAAATCAATGGTCATTCCCAATGCCTATGGGATTATGGTCACAGAATCAAATCAGGCTGTGAAGAAGAAGAAGATGTGGAAGAATAAAGAAACTGGGAAATTCAAAAAATAAACTGGATACTTGGATAATTCTATTTTTTAAATTGGGGTTCTATACAAGTGGATTGCACTGGAATGATGAGAAGAATGTTGATCACTTTGACTATTTCCAAGGCAGTTCTCTGCTATGGGTGCGGTAATGCATCGACAGGAAAATTAACAATACAAGGGAAAAGGGACTGGACAGATGTAACAAAAACAAAAAAAAAAAAAAGTCGAAAAATACTATTTAAAGGTTGCATTTTCCTAGCCAGCATGTGTTTGCATGTTATACTGTAACAATGATATTTAATGTTATATGCAAAAAAAAAAAAAAAAGGTATATTTTCCTTCCAGACTTCAAAATCTGAAAATGTACAAATTTAGCCAGCCATTCGATGATTATGATGAGTACCTTAAAGGACACTACATAAATTGGAGGAATCTATGTAAGGAGCTCTTTTCCATGAGAGGAGTATTCCGAAGGTGCTTTTCTGTGTGAATACTCAGCTCTTTGAAACAAAGTAATACTTCTAAGATGCATTTCTATTTGACGCGCACCAGAAGCCCTGGTGCTTAATGTATGTTTGTTGAGATGACGATGATGATGATGATGATTTATTGGTTCCAATGCGTATTTTAACTCTTGCCCTTTGTTTCTTGTTCACAAAGGGATGGCTATGAAAGGGGGTTGGTTCACTGTTGGTTTAGTTTTATAAGTATAACCTGGTTGACAGAAGAAGGAGAGAAGAACACTATGATGACTAATCCATTAATGAAAAGTAGCAGAACGAGGAGATGGATTATTTTTAAAATCCAGTTGGATCTCATTGACCATTATAACCAGTGCAGGCAAAAATTGGAGGGGTTGCCGGTAGCAAGTGAACGGATCACCGGTCTTATTCTCTCAACTGCACTGAAAGAATGAAAGGCCAAATCTATTTGTTGCTACAGATGACATCTCCATTTTATGCAGTGGTTTTCAAAAATGAGGCCCATCATTTCTAGCTCTAGAATATTTTTAATCCATACCAGAGGTCCCCAGTCCTTTGTTGGTCATGATCCACTTTCAAATACAATAGATAGTGTTGAGCCACAATGAGTATTAAAAAAAAGGAAAAACATCTATTATGGACATGAGCAGTGACATGGTTTTCAAGTTCTAGTAATGTCATGTTATCCCTGGTGCTACTATCCATGGCTGCCAACAACCGGGCAAGAGCCCCATGTAGCACCTGTCATACTGGCAGAGGAACTTTGATCTATACATACAAACACTAGGCACGAGAAAGAGTTTGTCCCATGCACCGCTTGCAATTCTTTATATTTAACTTGGTATGGTTTTCCACCGGCCACGTTTAAAATCCAAAGAGTCCAAGGCACCAAAGAAGAGGAAATTCTATCTTTAGTCCAGATCCATATGACAATCTGGCAAGTACTAAGCAACTCTGTAGCCAACAAATGGCCATGCCAGGTCATACAGAACATGTCTTTGTACTTTCGCCTTTATAGAGGCCATATTTTGGCCAAAATGTTCAACATAGATCTGGAATAAAGATGACATTTTCTCTACCCTGGTGCCTTGGACCACAAAACACAAGGATAACAGTAAACCTTATCATTTTATTATATTGTGCTTAGAATTTTTTTTATTTTAATTTACCGTATTTTCCATATTAGCTTCCGTATTACTGGACATGTTAAATATGGAGCATAACATTTTAATGCATTGTAGATATTAATATTTATCTCAACCTTTACATGATTTTAAAACAAAATAAATGTGTAATAGTACCACCTAATTTTACAGACAAAAATAAATTAAAAAAAAACATTTTATTAGAATGAATGTAATAATCTGTAAATATACAGAGTCCTTTTTTACCATTTTTTTTTTTAAACGTACAGTTTCATATAGCAGCTCAAAGGGCAGATAACTCTAGTGATGCACATGAAGATGCGCAGTAAAAGGACATTCTTTTGCTCTAGATAACTTTCTGGCTTTGGCTAAAAATATAAACTAATTAGGTGAACCATACGCCTCACGTGATGCCTGCCAGCAACACTTAGTCTCGTTTCCATGCTTCCCTGCTAAATTTAGACATATTTCTGAAACACATTTACAATCCGCAAGAAGAAAAAAAATATACAATAAATTACTATTCTTATTGAAATTCCCAATAAAAATTTGACATTGGCAGCTCCTAGTCCCACGATCGCACACGTTTGGATTTTATGTAAATTCATTCATGGTGTAAGAACATTGTGGCACGTGGGTATTAGAAGAAGGAAGCGTTCATCAATCATATAGTACAGGCCAGTAATTATATGGCTGCTATAAATTAAAGTGCTCAGCTGTTCTCGGTGGTCTCATTGAGGCATTATTGTTAATATCTATATTGACTGATCATTTAGAACATTATAGTTAGAAGATAAATCTACCTCTATCGTTTCATTTTTTTACTCATTTAATTTCTTTTTAGTAGTTTTTTTTCAATTTTAACTTTTGTATTTAATTTATTTTTTCATAGGTTATTTATTCTATCATATGTTAGAAAATAGAAAAAGATATATATTTTTCCATCCGTTGTTTCTTCCGTCATAAAATGACCATGACATCTTGATATCGTGCAGGTACAAACTGCATTACAACCTTGATTATCAATGACATGTAGGTTTTGATGCAACTATTCCGCCTTAGGCCCAGGCTTCATGGGCCAGTCAACGTATCTAACACCCACCTTGCCATATGGAGAAAAACTGGTAGAGAGTGGACAAAAAGTAAGTAGTTGTCCATAGCAGCCAATCATATTGCAGTGTTTTTTTTCTCTAGTGCAGAATACATAATAAAAACTATGACCTACGTGGTTGCCATGGACAAGATTAAATCCACTCTTTGCCTTCATGACTCCCATACACACAGACTGTTCACATAAATAGAATGTAACTGGCATCACATGACAAAATCCTTAGTCCCTACAATGACCAGTAGCTATAGGATTTCATTACAAGATTTAGGATATTTAAAAAAATTATAATAATCCAACAAAATATATGTAATTTTAGGTGAAAGGTAATGGGTTCTTCCTGTATGCAACTTCTTCTATGCAAATTCTGATAGCTGTCTCTCCTGCTTCTGGCATAAAATGAGAACCTCGCTAAAATGAACCAAACTCCTTTCATGTAATGAGCATCTTGTGTTGTATGTGCATGTACTATATGACTTCCTGGCCAGATTGATTTCATGCTTGCAAACATATTCCTGGCTGATTCTGCACATTTTTTTTACTGTTTGTTCTCGATTGATCATTGCGAGATGGTGGAAAAAAAGGAAAAATTATATTAAAGAGTCATTTTATTTTTCTTGGTTTCTTTCTTCCCTGAGTATGTAAAGAAAGATGCAAACTATTTGATTATTCCATGTGATATCTGTAAGGCTGGGGCTACAAGGATAAACCCTGCACCATCAACAAATTGCAATGGTTGTTCAACAAGAGGACCACCTTACATTGGTTTTGGTTGTCCTGGACCCAATTGTTGGATGACAGTGTCAAAACTTACATCTAACACCAAGTATCTTGGCTGTGTGGTCTCCAAGTGTGGCTCTCTTGGTGGGCTAGACTGCAGTTTAGACGATGGAGTAGCCCTGGCTTAAAAACTAACTTTAGTCCTCTTCATTGAGGCTTTGGTCAGTGTCTCCAATTCGAAGTGATCACTGGTGGTCATTGCTGAGCAGTTCACAATGATTAATCCTTCAAGCTAAATGCATGCACTAGCAGAAGCTACAAGTCACATGCTGCTCTTGTGGTGACCCAACTTCAACTCTTAAGTTTTCCCAGAAGGGCAATCTTGAAAAAACTAGGGCTGCATTAATCCAAAAACTTCCTCTTGATTTGGGGTAAACAGAAAAATGACCCTGTTGGGGGTTGCTTGTGAACTGAAGCTGGATACCTCTGCCCTGCATGTACAACTATGGTTGTAAGGTTTTATTTGCTTTGAGTTTTTACTTTGAGACCCAACCTTTGGTGTAGCACATCAGTGTTTAAGGAAGCAGAACATGATAGGGGTTTAGTAAAAGCAAAAAGAATTAGGACTGATGAACAAGTGGCAAAGAATAGGAGGCCCATTTATCAGTATCAGTTAACCACTGTTCCAATTACCTAGTCTAAACATACACATTTGCCTGAATCAAAAGCTGTAATTGGGTGTAACTATGGGGTTCTTTTTGACCCTCAAGGGTGCGGATCTTATACTTTACGTTACAAGTTAAAATATCTGCAAATAAGACCAAACGGTACATTAGCTTCATGTAGTAGGCCTTCAACCATTTAAGTTATTAGATTGTTTGTATGGAGTCACGAAAAGGGGTGAACCAAAGTAACAAATGTAATTGATGTACATGGAAAAGAGGAAGCCCCAAAGCAAAAAATAGAGTATTTAACGAACACTATGGGGGAGATTTTTTTAACACCAGTGCAGAGGAAAAGTTGCCCAGTTGCTCATAGCAACCAATCAGATCACTTCTTTCATTTTTAACAAGGCCTCTGTAAAATGAAAGAATCTGATTTGATTGGTTGCTATGGGCAACTGATCAACTTTTCCTCATCACAGGTTTTGATAAATCGCCCCCTATATTTCCAGTAGCCACTCCTCAAACATAGTTTGTAAAGCCAAAAAGAAGACACCCAATTCGACAATGAAACAAAATATTACAAGAAAGTATATTAGATTGTATTGGTATTTGGAATCTCAAGTGAGGAGCTATCAGCTATGTTAGTTCAGCTCAAACCCAGTCGAAATACTGTACATGGAACCAGTTAGAATATGATTGACATCAGCAATAGAATAAAAACCCTTCACTAAGTCATTACACCATTTCATTAAAATTCCTAACAAAATTTTATTGTGACTTATAGTGAATTGCCACCTGATAAAACCATTTAATGCATTCTGGCTTATTATTTGGTAATATTTACATTTAGAATTCAGTTTAGATACAAATCCATTTATGGAGACTTAAAAAAAAAAAAATTCAGCCACCACTAACTTGGGAACTTACTGCATACTATATTGTTATTAAGTTCAATGTATGACCAGTATGCAGTATGCTTCTCAGCTCCCCCTAATGGTGGCTACAGGTGGAAAAATACGCTCAAACAACTGTAAAGATATATTAGGAAATTGATTGGCACACAATTGTTGGCCTACTCTAAAACGATGAAAGTGCAAGTTTACAACTGCAAAATATTTATTTTACAGGATGCAGTAAGTGAGATTTATCTAGAAAAAAAAACATACATAACCAGTCAGAATGTGGCTCTTGTTTTTCTTAGTTTGGAAAATAAAAACTAATATCTGATGGGTTGTAAAGGCTCTCTACTATTTAAAATTGTCCCCGGAAATGTTGACATTGGTGCTGCTCATGCAAACAACCATTATGCTTTTCATCAATGGTTTAGATAATACTCAAGTAAGATAACACATAATATATTTAAATAAAATGAGCTCCTTAGTATTTATAGCCAAATCATTATAGGAAATAGGTGGTAAGTGAGCCATGTTATGCTATATATGTAATATATAATGTGACCTGGAAGTCATTGAACAGGTACAAGCATATGCACAAGTGATATTGCACCAAGTCTGTCTAATTGCTGAAGTTTTATAGGTAGCGCTGCTAATGTACTCTAATGCTATACCTACTAACTATAATGCTGCTTTGCTGTGTTCATTAAAGGGGACATTAAAACACTGCAACTAAAATAAAAGTTTAGATCTGTGGTCTCCAACCTGTGAGGAGTTTACATCTCCATCTCTTGGAGGTGTTCTATAGTTTTTCTACAGATTATAAGCCACATGTTGGAGTCCACTGGTCTCGATGAAAGCCAATGGATGCTGTCAGAAGTAGGAAAAGGAGCTGCAAAAGCTGGCCATGCACATTAGATATGTGTTTTCTGAACCAACTGATTTTGACAGAACTGGATGCCCATATATTGGGTATGGTGGTCTCCTGACACTCCACGCACAGCAGATGTTGACTTAGTGATGGGGTATGTTGGATCCTTTTGGTCTCAAGGAGATATGCCGCCACCATAGATGCCTGGCAAAGGCTTTCTTTTTGTTTTGTATTTAGAACACATGCTCACTCTGCTGTGCTGAGAAGGCATGTGTGGCAATCTAAACAGTCATCTATCTCGGTCAACAGCTATCTTATGTGTACAGCCAGCTTACAGGGGTACACCACGCCTAGACATCTTATCCTCTATCCAAAGGATAGGGGATAATATGTCTGATTGAAGGGTCCCACTGCTGGGGACCCCAGTAATCTCCCTGCTGCACCCCGCGTTCGTTTAGAGCATCGTGTGCAGCACCGGAGGCTCGTGATGTTACACGGCCATGCCCCGCTAATCACGCCCCCTCCCATTGATTTGTATTGAGGGGGTATGGCCATGATATCACGAGCGGGGCGTGGTCTTGACATCACGAGCCTCTGTCCTGCATTACCAGTCATCCAGCATGGAGCGAAGTTCGCTCCTTGCTCCGGATGTCTGGGGTGCCACAGCCGAGATGGCGGGGGTCCCACGATTAGACATCTTATCCCCTATCCTTTGGAGTACCCCTTTAAGTCACGTGAGAACATACTTCACCATTACATGAACTGGTATCCCAGGACCAACCATTCATATTGTTATATGTTGCCTTGTATTAAAGAGGAGCCTTAAAAATACAGAATAACACATTTTAATGGTTGTTTCCCAATGTCCGAATGTGTTATTATGACCATTTTAATACTGAATATAGACTATGTGGATCTTATATTCAGAAGTATGGAACTTGCTTGAAAATCTCTTTAAAATGATTTAAAATGTCCACTTTCTCACAAAACCTCAAGCACGTGACTGTATTTAATCTCTGTACAACCTCTAAGTTGTGTAGAGCCATAATATTGTATGAGCCCATACAATACTTCAGAATGCAGAGGATTTTCTTTCTTTAAACACACAGAAAATAACATTTTGCTATGTGTTGTTTGGATGCTGTGGTATCGTATGGTGACACATGAAGTTCCTACTGCTTTATAGAACTGACAGAGATTTCATATGTTGCAAAATAGGCTCCATACACAATTCACTTGAGGGCTTAAATTGCCCTTGCCCCTGAGACATTAGTCATCAGAAATGCCCATTTTGGTAGACCACTGTTGTGTTTATAATGCCAAAAATGTGATGACAGGTTGCCATTCTCCGTGGTCTGTGATCAGCTAAAAATAGATGTGTGGCATAATTGACCACAATCCGCTGAGCATCTACCACTTTGCAAAAATCAATAGTGGGGATTTTTTGTTAACTTTTACCCTGATAAACCAGGTTAGTCTGAAGTAGTCAATTTATGTTGTATGGGCAGCTTTAAGGGGAGGAAGCAAGACAAAAAATGTCTACCAGCCAGGAAATACCCGACTATGGGAGTAATTAATTTCTAATGGCACACCTTGGTCTCTCGAGACATTCTCTTCAGAGAATGTTGAGTACATAATCAGATCTAGAAGGTTGTCTTAGACTATGTTCCCATTATGGAATTTCCATGCAGAATTTCACAGAAGAATTCCGCACAGATATTCCACTACAGCCAGTCCAATTGACTTCAATGGTATTCTGCTGCACTGAGCACACCGCAGAACTTCTGCGCCAGATGTTTCTGCTGCAGAAAATCTGATTCCAGCATCCGCAGAAAGAATAGACATGTCTATTCTTTCTGCGGAGTCTGCCCCGATATGCATTGCCGCATAAATACTTTCTGTTTGGATGTTCCATCGTGTGAACATAACCTAAGAGTAAAATTCTGGGAGTAGGAGACATTGTAGTACATATAAAGATTGTCCAGTTCTTGGCTCCATATTCTGGCTATAAATAATACATACAATATTTTTGAAAGTGAACTAAACAGTCTTTAGGCCTCCATGCACATAAATGTCTTCACTGAGAGTGGCCAACCATCTACAGTGTATGGAGGCCTCCTGACTTTCCTCCAACAGATGATGTTGGAAGAAAAAAAGGTCAAGCATGTTGGATTCCCATTCAGAACATATTCGGTGTTTCGATGAGCAGAACATTCGTGTCTGTTTAGGGATCGGGTGAGATAGCTGTTGGCCAAACAAATGTTCAGTCAACAGCTATTGAATGGGTTTGGGTAAAGGAGCCAAGGAACTTGAAGATATATCTTTAAGTTCTGTTCTTAGGTAGTATTTATGTAATTTTGTGTTAGGGCCCACAATCATCAGTTGCTCAATGTATTAGTGCATTAATCATTGGTTCTCTAGTTGATTTTCCGTTAATATTTTTTATTTTGTGTTTTTTTTTCTTTAGTCCTTAGCCATCAAATTCAATGTAAGTAGGATGTAAGCCAGTCAAACATATTAGAGAGATATAGAGGGGTCCAGGAACTGAACAGCCATCTGATATCATGGAGGAACATATCCTAGTGGTCACCTTCAGCAAAGATGGTTTTGCAGTTCATGGGACATCCCTCAATTAAGAAGTTACATTTCTGCAAAGAGTTACAATACATTTTTGTACATCCAGTATTGCTTTCCTAGAGTCAACATTGAACAGATGTTCTCAAATGCCCATATAGCATCTAAAAAAAATTGGCGCAAACATTTATAGTTCTGACAGCCATTTTTTATACTGTACCAATATCCATAAAAAATGCAGCCTAATTTAATACAGAAGCTGTTACTACATAGAGGTAACAGACGCTTCTAAAATAAAGGCTAAATAAAGGCAGGATATTAGACCTGAGTACATAGGCATACGTATAAGAGACACAAGCCTATTTATTTTTATGGGTCTGTGATAGATCAGTATCACCCCACTCTTATGGATTGTTGTAGCTGCATGAAAATGTATTTGCCTCAAACTTCAGTCCAGTAAATAGTATTAGGGAGCTTGGCTTTCTTTTAGGAGCCAAAACAATGGCAGCTACCTGTTTGAGGGTAATCAAAGAAGCATAGAAGCATATGCCATGCCTCCTTATTGTCCTGATCACTCCTTTGTGTTCTCTTGAGTATCCAGACCCATACTTGCCAACATTTTAATTCCCAAATTTGGACTTCTAAGGACCATCCTGTGTATGTCAAGGAACGCAACTTAAGCACCCACTTTTGGGTTGTCTTTGCATGAATCTGGCTACTTTTGCGGTCTGGTTCATGGGACTGTCTTGCCAAATTTGGGACTGTTGGGAAGTAGGCAGAGCTAGAAGTACCAAAAACAGTAATGCAAAGAACCACCACGTAATTTACATTGTTCAATGAGAAAGACAAAAAACAAGACAGCACTCACCATCCAACGCCGATTTATTCAATAATCTCGATGCTACAGGCAGTTGCGGCGGTGGAGGCAGGGGGTGTTTCGCCCCCTGTCTCCACTGCCGCAACTGCCTATACCATTGAGATAATTGAATAAATCGGCGTTGGATGGTGAGTGCTGTCTTGTTTTTTGTTTTTCTCATTAAGCTATTACACTATATAGTGGACATTGCACCTCCGTCACAACCTTAGAACAGGAGACCCTGTCCCTTCTCCCCACTTGGGACCTTTATATCCTAGTCCTGCAAGTGCCGGGCCATCATCTCTTTTTTGCACATAATTTACACTGTATTGCCACCTTACAGATATTCCACAGTGCAGTGCTCGAAGAGTAATGCAAGCCAGATAATGCTAGCAGCACAGTAATAACATCTACATGTAATTGGTTATGCCATTGTGCCTACCAGCCATGTGCCAGCCAAATACAACTAAAACATATTCAAATAAGGACACAACCTTGCCCATAGAATGTAATGCTACATCAATGCTACATCTAAAACTGCACTGCTCTCTACCCCTCTCAAGAAATTACATTTCAGCAGCCAATCGGCAATCACTGAAATGTAGTCATCAGAGATCAGCACTGGAAGAGTTATGTATTAGGCAAAAGTGATCTATTATTGATCCGAGCAGAACTGTGGTGTTCCAGAACAGTCTTTAGGAATCTGAGAATCTTGTTTTTCATGGGGTTAGGAAGTCAAATGACACAATGGGCCCTGAGCTTCATTTAGCCCCCGAGCCACATTGTGGACATTCTGGTGTTATATTTTACTATAGTGTTTATTATTTACTATAATAATATTTATTATTATTTGATATTTACTCTAATAAATTTATTATACATTATTATATTTAATTATTACTTAGTTTTCAATATCCATTTAATGCTACATCTAATCATTACAGGAAGTCATATTGTTCTTATTCAGTGCCAGTGGTGGTAAATTACAGCAACAGCAATACGAAGCCTCAAAGAAAACTATGTAGCATTATTCACATTAGCAATATAATACGTTTCCAAGGAAGCAATGATTTGTTTAGTAGACTGTGTAGGAAACCTGTCACGGATGAAAAAAAATACTGACTCATTGCCCATAGCAAAGTGTTAATATACAATGTTAATATTTAATGGGTAACCAGTCAAGGTTATCGTTGATACAAGTCCTACTATATCAGTTTATGAAGCTAGCAATTGCATATATAGATTTGTATATTTTATGGTCAATGTTTCTCTTTTATGTTCTCTTAGTAAAGACTTTATCACTCTGGAAAAAAATGGGAAAAGGTCAACACTGGAGATTTAGTAAAGGTCCGAGATATAACATTCATTCATAGCACCATTGCAAGACTCACCAATGGCAAATAGCCAACGTCCACATTGACAACATTTTGCCATGTCTGAGAATTATCATGTGTGTCTGAGGCTGAAAAATGGATGTAATGGATGGTTCTACCTAGTGTCACCTGCAGTATGTGTAGCTGATCTCATAGAGAAATTGTCTTTAATCTGTGGCTCTTCCACTGCTGTACTTCTCAGAATTTCCTGCTCAATGGGTTTATTTGCGATCAGCTGTAGAGCCACAGATTGAAGACCACCATCATAGAAAACCCTTCTAGTCCACTGTATTCTACTGTAATTTTGATCCTTGCGACTTATCGAGGAACCAAACTGTCCTGTGTAGCCAAGGATTTAATGGGCATTTACACGACCATGTTTAGGGATTGGATCCCATTAAAGGAAAGGAAGGATTTCATAATTAATCCTTCTTACTATTCTCCGATAAGTTATACAGAGATATACAGATGGAATGTAAACCAAAAACACAAGTATGTACATTGTTATGAAAAAGCCCAAGTGGTGGGTACATTTCAGTGCAGAATTTTACTTTCAGAAAATCCAAATAAAGGGAACACATAGTAGATGATAGAAACACATCTAAGTATACACAAATATAATATTAAAAAGTAAAATGCAACTTCAAAATTATCCATTCTTTTTTTATATTTCCATTTCTACGGACGGATAATTTTCAAAGATAATTAGTAATGTGTAAATTGAGCTCTCCAAGCTGAATAACTCTATATTTGGAGAGATAAATATATTATTCGCTATAATATTAGCTAATACTAAATAATAAAAGTAAGTTGGGGAGGGGGGGGAGTAGGGGAGGGTGGTGGTAAGTTTATATAATAGTCATATTTTTTTTACACCTCTCAGGTCATCCTCCATGGAGGACTTGTTCAGACATTTGTATGTTTTACACGTTCTAGACTAACTTATCAAACTATGGGGGTCGTGTAAATACAAAAAATATTAAAAATGAAAAAAAAAAAAAAAAAAGCAGCGAAGCATCAACTAAAAGCTTTTTTTCCATTTCACAACTTCTCTTTGCAAACTAATGGAAACTGATCGATCAGAACCACTGTTGCTGCAGTCCTCAATTTTGTATATGTGACTTACATTTTTTTTTTAATTAATTTGATTAACCGCCATAGGGACAGATCTGTACAATTCATCCTGCTCATGTTGCATGTCTTCTCCTATGCATTTTGCAAGCCTATTACTTTCTGTTTGATTCTTCCTACTACTTATTATGGGATGCACTGACTATGGTAAATTAAATAAAAAGTTGACTGATACAGTAGCAATAGGTTATTGATATGCAATACCGTGTGTTTGATGACATATCACATGACTAAATATTCCTTTCTTTTCTTAGAAATTGTGGGTAAGGGCCAAGCACAGGGGGTATGTAAAATACATGCATGTACAGGCCTCTAAAACTCAAAGCTGATGCCTTTTAATGTTATTAGGATCTCCTAGGTATCATCATTCCATAGCTCTTCTGCTACCTCTTACACGGTGACCAGTTTGGAAACTAAATTTTTTTCTTTTTCCGGTTTATTTATTAGACCCATTTTTTTTTTATAGGTTGATGATATAACTGTATGACATTAAATTGGACGTTTTCTTTTGGCTTGTATAGTCTGTATCACAAGACCAAATTTTAGCCAAAGCTTCTACCAAAATTGGGTTGAATGATGTTCGACAAAGACCTTTAATTTACAGATCAAATTCAAAACATGTCTATTTATGCAGGGATTTTTGACGAGTTTGTGGCAACCTACTCCATGTTGCAAAATGGGCTTTGGAGAATGAGCAATGCCGAATTTGCAACGTAGAGCATTGTCAAAGCCGGTAGTCGATACAGAAAGACATCCAACTGGTTGGCCAAGTGAGAACAGTAGAGGACTACTCCACTTTCTATGTAATTCTTTGTCATTTTACTGTAAACATGTGCTCTGAGCTTTTCATGCCAACAAATACAACTCTTCCCGGGATGAGTATGATGAGGTTTGGGACTCAGTGCACTACCGATTATGAAACTGCTATTAATAACAGAAATGATGCTTTTTTTATGAAAACTAAAAATGTTATTATAAAAAATACAACTATTTTCAAAGTGTATGTGCAAATAATGAAACTATTTTCTATACGATGTACTATGTATGGGTGGATACATTCAGAAACGTATCATTGTTAGTTATATTAGAACTGTCGTTTTGTCATTTGCTATTTGACTGCCTGCCATTCGAGACTTGTGCGAAGTTCATGTAGTAGGCAGCGTCATGCTTATTTAGCCTTAACCTGTAATGTTCCTTATCTGTTAAGTAAACCTATCCATTGGGTGCAGATGATTTTAATACTAAAGTGATAATGCACTGGCGGCGCAGAAACTGCATGGAGGAGAGGTTAACAGAAATCTAAGTGACTTTTTTCTGATGCGTCTTGTACATACGATGCAGACTTCAACACCAATCGAGAAGATCATACTTGTATTTATACCCAAGGTGTTTTACATGTTACATTTCAGTTATCGGCAATGACAGGAGATGCGCTTGCAAATGTCATATGACTATGATACTTGGCTGTTCCACATTTTGGTACAGGAGCTGCAAGGGCTAAACCAAGCTTGGGTGGGTGGGTGGGGGGTTGAGGGGTATGTTGTCTATGCTGTATCACTAAAATGCTCTATTCTTGTCAGGGACAAGAGACCAGCTGAGCATGTTTTATCTCTCTTCTGCAGTTCTTTTTTTCCCCCTATTTTCAATTTTGTATATGTACAAACCCTTTGCCACCCAACTTCTGTTGACAAATTGAGACATGTGTGATTATAGAGAGGTAACCTTACCAAACTCAGTCCAAGCAAGTTGTGAACATGGGTATTTTAAGTTTATGTGTTCCATTTAACTTTACATTTTTTTAAGCAAATATCTGTGGCATATGTTGTGACATCATTTTTCATCCACGCATCAAGGTAATTTTCTAAAAGTTGGCCATACATGGAAGAATTACTCAAGGATACCTATGTTTAGTGAGACATCTTCTCTCAATACAGTCCACTTCTCTTTGCTAGAAGAAATTGCCAAAAATTGCCCAACAAGACCTAAGGTATCAAGCTATAAGAAGAGATAAGAAAATGGATCTGTAAGTTGTATTCTATGAGCTGGAAAACCAGCGGATCCTTTTACTTATCTCTACCTTTCAATTTACAGTAAGTTGGGGAACCTCAGACCTATTACAGTACCCCATGCTGCTTCCCCCTGGTTATACTTTTTGAGTTATATTTCATTTATCTAAAACCCATAAACTCTATAGATATATTTAACATGGAGGTCTTCATTACTGAGTTTGGTAACTCAAATAATCTTCTTGTCTTCATGGCTGAAGAATAAATTTGACAGGTTACATTGTCTTTCATATTATTGTAAACTACTACATGCAAAAAAACATTTTCCAAATATGACTTGCCTTATGTGTCCCATTCCAGAGCTAGGTCATGACACCATCTTCTGTAGAGTGCTTTGCCACCCAAATTTTGTTAGGTAAGGTCCAGCAGACTCTGCACTTCCAGAACATATTTATAGTCTGAAGGACCCCTAAATAACAAATTATTAATAATTCGAGTTGCTTACACATCAACTTTTATTAAAGGGGAAGTCCACTGGTGAAAAACTTATTTCCTTTGGATAGGGGAAAAGTTTCAGATCTCTGTACTCTCTGAACACTCTGTACGGGGCCCTGGCTCGCTGGGCAGATGCGTGCGTGCTGACCATCGTATGAAGTGGCAGATGACACCCCACCTCAATACATCGTTATGGCAGAGCCAGAGATTGCCGAAGGCAGCGCTCCGGCTCTGAGATAGAGTTATGGCAGCCGCCGCTTCATGCGGTGGTCAACACGCCCCCTTCCCGCGAGCTGTCAGGACCCCGTACCGGAGATCGCGAGGTGCCCCAGTGGTCGGACCCCCCCGTGATCTGAAACAAATCCCCTATCCTTAGGATAGGGGATACGTTTTTCACCACTGGATATCTCCTTTAAAAGATGTAATACAACTGCAAATGTTTTCAAAATCACAAAAAAGCAATATTTCTACCAAATAAATCGATGATTTCTAATGTCTAAAGTTGACACAGGTAGACTTGATGTAGACATCAGCCACTCTATATTTTTTGGCAACATCATAGCCATACAATATTGCTAAAGGGAAAGGCTGATGCTATTTTAGGGTGGCCTAGAAATGACGGTTTCATAAAGTTGGCTCCCCTAACCATAACCTAAACCTTAACTAACCCCAGTGATTGTTGGAGCAATGAGGCAAGGACGAACCAATTGCTTACTCATCCAACACCATTGTCCCGATGTCACCCATGTAACCCTAACCTTAGCGGTGAGCCAATCGAAAGAGATACACAACTGGGATGCCCTTGAAAAATTTTACACAAACGATGACCAGTTTTGGCACCTGCTTAGATACCTTCACACATATTTAAGATTTTCTTTTGCCTTATACAGATGGTGCTATATGACATTTCAAACTTCGCTTCTTACCTCTCTAGGTTACACATTTCAGAAGGCGGTGACAGAAGTTAGATTTAATACCTCAAGAGTTTATTGAGTTTGATACCATTGTGTAAATTGTCCAATGTAAAAAAATGTTGATTTCTGCATTTCCTCAATGAAGTTCATGTTTTGCTTTGGTTTGAGGGCTGGGAGGTGGACCGCTCCTGGAATTTTAGCACTTTTATTTTTCTGTCCCAATGTAAAACGTTTATTTCTGCAAGGCTTGTTCTTCCTGTTACTTGTATGTCATCTGAATACAAATGTTGAAGTTTAGAATTGCAGGAAACGTGTGCATGAAATTGACATGCAGGGAGTTACAGCATGAAATAAACTTTTCTTTTTTTAATTTAAATCTTTACCTGACTTGTCTGTGTTGTTATTTGATTCTTTGATGTCTTGAAGGTCTGATGCCAACATCTTTCTAAACTATAATAAGACAATTGCACAACATATATTACATATGTGGTTAAAGTTTTCATGCATTTAAAAGGACTAAAAGAAAGTCAGTGCAGATAGCAGATGAAGTATATAGGCTAAGTGATTTCTATTATTAATCCATGTCAAACGCAGGGCTGGCCAGTGAGGCCCTGGGCTAAATAAAAAATGGGGCCCACGGGTTGCCACGACCAAAGATCACCATGTTATGCTGCATCTCAGCTAATATGAGTGAACGAATTTGGGCTGCAAACTGCAAGTAGCTATGATAATGACCTGACTTCGGCAATTTGGGACCTCACGCAACAGGACCCCATTTTCACTTACATTAGTTGAATTTCAGCACAATTCAGGGAGCACAGCACAGCAATCTTGAACTTTGAAAGTCGCCATGTAGCACTAGCCTAATAGTGTAATTTTTTGTTCTTCATACAGTAATAGTGCCCACATATACTATCACAGTGATCTTCTCAGTGCTCTTAGTAAAAGTGCCTCTTACACGATTGTAATGCCCCTTACCCATGACACCTCTTTACGCCTGCAGTTCGGACAAGAAAATTAAAGGGGTTATCCCAAGATTCATCACCTATATTCACTGTGGATAATTTAAATATCTGATCAGTGGAGACCAACGACTGGGACCCTCACCGATCATGAGAAGAGAGGTCCCTTGTTCACAAGGTGAATGGAGCAGCAGTGCACATGATTCGTACATTGATAAGTTCAGCACTCACCAATGCTCCATAGTCCCATGGAGAATGAATAGAGCCACAAACGATCATGTGTGTTACTGCTCCATTCCCGTGGTGGACAAGGAACCACCATTCTCATGATTGATGTGAGTTCCAGTGGTTTCACCCCACAGATCAGACACGTATCACCTATTCTGTGGATAGATGATGACTTTAGATCTCAGGATACAGACTCCCCTCTCCACACACTGCTCCCTATGGTCGTTTGATTTGAAGTTGCAGATTTAA
>NW_026610110.1:0-18481 GCF_029499605.1 Hyla sarda | reverse complement strand
AAGAGGTGCAGGGGAGTGTTATGGGGGTGATAAGAGGTGTGTGGGGGGGTGTTATGGGGGTCATAAAAGGTGCAGGGGGTGTTATGGGGTCATAAGAGGTGCGGGGGGTGTTATGGGGGTGATAAGAGGTGCAGGGGTGTAATGGGGGTGATATGAGGTGCGGGGGGTGTTATGGGGGTCACAAGAGGTGCGGGGGGTGTTATGGGGGTGATAAGAGGTACAGGGGGTGTTATGGGGTGATAAGAGGTGCAGGGGGTGTTATGGGGGTCATAAGAGGTGCGGGGTGTGTGTTATGGTGGTGATAAGAGGTGTGGGGGGTGTTATGGGGGTCACAAGAGGTGCGGGGGGGGGGTTTGGGGGTGATAAGAGGTACAGGGGGTGTTATGGGGTGATAAGAGCTGCAGGGGGGTGTTATGGGGGTCATAAGAGGTGCGGGGGGGTGTTATTGGGGTGATGTGAGGTGCAGGGGGTGTTATGGGGGTCATAAGAGGAGCAGGGGGGTGTTATGGGGGTCATAAGAGGTGCAGGGGTGTGTGTTATGGGGGTGATAAGAAGTGCAGGGGAGTGTAATGGGGGTGATAAGAGGTGTGTGGGGGGGTGTTATGGGGGTCATAAAAGGTGCAGGGGGTGTTATGGGGTCATAAGAGGTGCGGGGGGTGTTATGGGGGTGATAAGAGGTGCAGGGGGTGTAATGGGGGTGATATGAGGTGCGGGGGGTGTTATGGGGGTCACAAGAGGTGCGGGGGGTGTTATGGGGGTGATAAGAGGTACAGGGGGTGTTATGGGGTGATAAGAGGTGCAGGGTGTGTTATGGTGGTGATAAGAGGTGCGGGGGTGTTATGGGGGTCACAAGAGGTGCGGGGGGGGGTTTGGGGGTGATAAGAGGTACAGGGGGTGTTATGGGGTGATAAGAGCTGCAGGGGGGTGTTATGGGGGTCATAAGAGGTGCAGGGTGGTTATGGAGGTGATAAGAGGTGAAGGGGGTGTTATGGGGGTCATAAGAGGTGCAGGGGGGTTATGGGGGTGATAAGAGGTGAAGGGGAGGTTATGGGGGTGATAAGAGGTGCAGGGGATTATGGGGGTCATAAGAGGTGCAAGGGTATTATGGGGGTCATAAGAGGAACGGGGGGTGTTATGGGGTCATAAGAGGTGCGGGGGGGGGGGGTTATGGGGTGAAACAAGGTGCAGGGGGGCTATGTGGGTTATAAGAGGTGCGGGAGGGTGTTATGGGGGTGATAAGTGGTGCAGAGGGGTGTTATGGGGGTCATAAGAGGTGCATGGGGGTTATGGGAGTGATAAGAGATGCAGGGGGGGTTATGGGGGTGATGAGAGGTGCGAGGGGTTATGGGGGTGATGAGGAGAAGTGCAGGGGGGTTATAGGGGGATGAGGAGAGGTGCAGGGTGGTTATGGGGGTGAGGAGAGGTGCAGGGGGGGTTATGGAGGGTTATGAGGAGAGGTGCACCTCTCCTTATCACCCCCCATAACTCCCCCTGGTTATAGTAGTGATGAGGAGAGGTGCTGGGGGGGGGGGGGTTATAGTAGTGATGAGGAGAGGTTTGGCGTCGGTTATAGTAGTGATGAGGAGAGGTGCTGGGGGGGATTATAGTAGTGATGAGGAGAGGTGCGGGGGGGTTATAGTGGTGATGAGGAGAGGTTTGGCGGTTGGTTATAGTAGTGATGAGGAGAGGTGTGGGGGGGTTATAGTAGTGATGAGGAGAGGTGTGGGGGGGTTATAGTAGTGATGAGGAGAGGTGTGGGGGGGTTATACTAGTGATGAGGAGAGGTTTGGTGGGGGGTTATGGGGGTGATGAGGAGTGATGAGGACACAGAGGATAAGAGGGGGTGTATATGCATATATGATGTGTATGCATGTGTGGCACTATTATATTCAGTGGATACAGTGTGGGGCAGCATTATATTCAGGATAAAGTATGTGGCAGTATTATATTTAGTGGTTACAGTGTATGGCAGTATTATATTCAGGGTACAGTGTGTGACAGGATTATATTTAGGGTACAGTTTGTGGCAGGATTATATTTAGTGGGTACAGTGTATGGCAGTATTATACTCAAGGTACAGTGTGTGGCAGTAATATATTCAGGGTACAGTGTGTGGCAGTATTATATTCATGGTACAGTGTGTTGCAGGATTATATTTAGTGGGTACAGTGTATAGCAGTATTCAGGGTACAGTGTGTGGCAGGATTATATTTAGTGGGTACAGTATATGGCAGTATTATATTCAGGGTACAGTGTGTGGCAGGATTATATTCAGGGTACAGTGTGTGGCAGGATTATATTTAGTGGGTACAGTGCATGGCAGTATTATACTCAGGGTACAGTGTTGGGCAGTATTTTATTTAGGGTACACTTTCTGGCAGGGTTATAATGATTACTGTCTTCATGCAGAGGATGAGGATCTGCTGACAGTGAGGAGCCAATGATGTCTGGATGTCAGACTCTGCAGAGAAGATGGAGCTGGAGGAAGACCTGGTCTCTGGAACAGATGAAGAAGAAAAGATAACAGAGAAGATATCACTCAAGTCAGAAGACGTCACTCAGGTCACTGACATCATTGTGTATTTTCCTGACTGTCCCATCAGAGCTGTAGTCACTTGTAAGTTCTGCAGTGATGATGGGTAAAACTGTGTCCAATCTGTATCTCTCCAGCTGTTACAAAACTACAAGTCCCATTGCCTGAGGCTCTCCAGACATGATGGGAGTTTTAGCTTTCCAACACCTGGAGAACCACTTCAACCGAGGTAATCGATGGGGGGTCTCAGCAGTTGAACCCCCACCCAAAAAATGGCCCTGGGGGGGGGGGAGGTAGCCCCGAGGTAGCCCCGAGGTAATTTTTTGCATCGGGGCCCTGCGGTTTCTAGCTACACATATGGGGGCAACTATTAACAGAGGGGCCTACCAAAACAATGTGGAGCCCCCTATATAGTTTGGGTAGGCCCCTCTGTTAATAGTTGCTTCCATATAGTTTGGGTAGGCCCCTCTGTTAAAGGAGTAGTCTGATGAAAAATAATGCCCTTATCCCCTATCCAAGGATATGGCATAAGTTATCGATCACAGGGGGGTGCAAGTGCTGGGACCCCCGTTGCGGGGCCCTGGCAGTTTGCTGGAAGCTGACGTCTGTACCCCGCAGGAAGCCGTGGTCGGCACCCCCCTCCATGTATCTCTATGGGGTACTTGGAGGGGTGTGTCGGACGGCGCTCCGTGCGTAGTACGGCATGCCCCCCTTCCAGCCGTGCAGGAGATAGCAGGGGACCCAATGCTCAGACCCCCCGCTATCTATAGCTTATCCCTAAGGATAGGGGAGAAGTTATTTTTTACCAGACAACTCCTTTAATAGCACAGTGTTATACAACACAGCACTCTGCTATAATCTAAATAGAAATATAATTAGAAAATAAAATAATATTGGGGGCAGGCCACAGAGGGGGGGGGGGGGGCAGGCATTGAGCTGTGTGAGGGGCCCAGAAATTTCTGATGGCAGCCCTAGCTCTGCTGCCACATCCTGCCAAAGCATGTGGAGAAGAAGAGCAATGAGCGGACGGCACAGATGCAGGTGAGCACCCTCCGACCGTCATGTCAGCTGATCAGAACCCCTAGGACCAGCACCAGTATGTTAACATTTTTAAACCCTGTGATTGACTTTGATCACAAGATCTAAAGGTTAATGCCGGAAATGGGCGAGATTGCTGATGTCTGGCATTAGTGGTGAGTCCCAGCTGCTTATAGCAGCCATTACTTACTGGATTTGAAGCAAGCTCAGCTCGTGAGGCTCACATCAAGTTCCCATAAAGGGTGCAGGACATAAATTTACACCCTGTTTCCTGCAAGGGTTAATAATGATGTTATCCATTCTCTTCATGATGATATTGATGATGTTCTTGGTGATTTTTCCGTTTATGATGAAATTTTTGATGTTTTACAAAAATAGTTGATGCTCATGCTAATTTTTATTTTATTTTTATTTAAGTTCATAATATGATGTTACATAATATAAATAAAAGATGTTATTTTCATGAACTTTTCTGGAGAGTGACAGCCATGGAGCGGAGCCTGAAGAGGATGGTCCGGAACGTCGGGGACAGGTGAGTGACACTCACCGTACCACACAGGAAACATTAAACGGCTATCCGGCAGTAGCTGAAGCAGTCTGTGCTGCCGGATAGCCTCTCATGCGTTGGCCCCGACATACAAAAGCATTGTATGTTGATGCTGCCTTCAACATGCGATGGCCTCTGAGAGACCATCGTATTTTGAAATTATCATTTGTCGGGGCCATCGTAGGTCGGGGGATCACTGTACATATTACCATCATACTGTTACTGAAAACAATTATTACAAGCCTGTAAGAGGTGCAGGGGGGTTATGGGGGTGATAAGAGGTGAAGGGGGGTTATGGGGGGGATAAGAGGTGCAGGGGGTTATGGGGGTCATAAGAGGTGCAGGGGTGTTCTGGGGGTGATAAGAGGTGCATAGGTGTTATGGGGGTCATAAGAGGTGCAAGGGTGTTATGGGGGTCATAAGAGGTGCGGGGGGGGGTGTTATGGGGGTGATAAGAGATGCAGGGGGTTATGTGGGTGATAAGAGGTGCGGGAGGGTGTTATGGGGGTGATAAGTGGTGCAGGGGGGTGTTATGGGGGTCATTAGAAGTGCAGGGGGATTATGGGGGTGATAAGAGGTGCTGGGAGGGGGTGTTATGAGGGTCTTAAGAGGTGCAGGGGTGTTATGGGGTGATAAAAGGTGCAGAGGTGTTATGGGGGTGATAAGAGGTGCAGGGGGGGTTATAGGGGTGATGAGAGGTGCAGGGGGTTATGGGGGTGATAAGAGGTGCGGAGGGGGTGTTATGGGGGTGATAAGAGGTGCAGGGGGGTGTTATGGGGGTCATAAGAGGTGCAGGGAGGTTATGGGGGTGATAAGAGGTGAAGGGGGTTATGGGGGTGATAAGAGGTGAAGGGGTGTTATGGGGGTTATAAGAGGTGCAAGGGTGATAAGAGGTGCAGGGGGGTGTTATGGGGGTCATAAGAGGTTCAGGGGATTGTTATGGGGGTCATAAGAGGGGCGGGGGGTGTTATGGGGGTCATAAGAGGTGCAGGGGGGGGTTATGGGGGTCTTAAGAGGTGCGGGTGTGTGTGTTATCGGGGTGATAAGAGGTGCAGGGGGGTGTTATGGGGGTGATAAGAGGTGCGGGGATGTTATTGGGGTGATAAGAGGTGCAGGGGGTGTTATGGGGGTCATAAGATGTGCGGGTGTGTGTTATGGTGGTGATAAGAGGTGCGGGGTTGTTATGGGGGTCACAAGAGGTGCGGTGGGGTGTTATGGGGGTGATAAGAGGTACAGGGGGGTTATGGGGTGAAACAAGGTGCAGGGGGTGTTATGGGGGTCATAAAAGGTGCAGGGGGGTCATGGGGGTGATAAGAGGTGAAGGGGGTGTTATGGGGGTCATAAGAGGTGCAAGGGGGTTATGGGGGTGATAAGAGGTGAAGGGGGGTTATGGGGGTGATAAGAGGTGCAGGGGGTTATGGGGGTCATAAGAGGTGCAGGGGTGTTCTGGGGTGATAAGAGGTGCATGGGTGTTCTGGGGGTGATAAGAGGTGCATGGGTGTTATGGGGGTCATAAGAGGTGCGGGGGGTGTTATGGGGGTGATAAGAGGTGCAGGGGGGTTATGTGGGTGATAAGAGGTGCGGGAGGGTGTTATGGGGGTGATAAGTGGTGCAGGGGGTGCTATGGGGGGTCATAAGAGGTGCAGGGGGGTTATGGGGGTGATAAGAGATGCAGGGGGGGTGTTATGGGGGTGATAAGAGGTGCAGGGGTGTTATGGGGTGATAAGAGGTGCAGGGGTGTTATTGGGGTGATAAGAGGTACAGGGGGGGTTATGGGGGTGATGAGAGGTGCAGGGGGTTATGGGGGTGATGAGAGGTGCAGGGGGTTATGGGGGTGATAAGAGGTGGGGGGGGGTTATGAGGGTGATGAGGAGAGGTGCAGGGGGGTTATAGGGGGAATGAGGAGAGGTGCAGGGGGGTTATGGGGGGGATAAGAGGTTCAGGGGGTTATGGGGGTGATGAGGAGAGGTGCAGGGGGGGTGATGAGAGGTGCAGGGGGGTTATGGGGGTGATGAGAGGTGCAGGGGGGTTTATGGAGGGTTATGAGGAGAGGTGCCCCCGCACCTCTCCTTATCACCCCCCATAACTCCCCCTGGTTATAGTAGTGATGAGGAGAGGTGCTGGGGGGGGGGGGGGTTATAGTAGTGATGAAGAGAGGTTTGGCAGGGGTTATAGTAGTGATGAGGAGAGGTGCTGGGGGGGGGTTATAGTGATGATGAGGAGAGGTGCTGGGGGGTTATAGTAGTGATGAGGAGAGGTGCAGGGGGGGGTTATAGTAGTGATGAGGAGAGGTGCAGGGGGGGGTTATAGTGGTGATGAGGAGAGGTTTGGCGGGGGTTATAGTAGTGATGAGGAGAGGTGTGGGTGGGTTATAGTAGTGATGAGGAGAGGTGTGGGGGGGTTATAGTAGTGATGAGGAGAGGTGCGGTGGGGGGGTTATAGTAGTGATGAGGAGAGGTTTGGTGGGGGGTTATGGGGGTGATGAGGAGTTATGAGGAGTGATGAGGACACAGAGGATAAGAGGGGGTGTATATGCATATATGATGTGTATGCATGTGTGGCACTATTATATTCAGTGGATACAGTGTGGGGCAGCATTATATTCAGGATAAAGTATGTGGCAATATTATATTTAGTGGGTACAGTGTATGGCAGTATTATATTCAGGGTACAGTGTGTGGCAGGATTATATTCAGGGTACAGTGTGTGGCAGAATTATATTTAGTGGGTACAGTGTATGTCAGTATTATACTCAGGGTACAGTGTGTGGCAGTAATATATTCAGGGTACAGTGTGTGGCAGTATTATATTCATGGCACAGTGTGTTGCAGGATTATGTTTAGTGGGTACAGTGTATAGCAGTATTCAGGGTACAGTGTGTGGCAGGATTATATTTAGTGGGTACAGTGTATGGCAGTATTATATTCAGGGTACAGTGTGTGGCAGGATTATATTCAGGGTACAGTGTGTGGCAGGATTATATTTAGTGGGTACAGTGCATGGCAGTATTTTACTCAGGGTACAGTGTGTGGCAGTATTATATTCAGGGTACAGTGTGTGGCAGGATTATATTCAGGGTACGGTGTGGGGCAGTATTTTATTTAGGGTACACTTTCTGGCAAGGTTATAATGATTACTGTCTTCATGCAGAGGATGAGGATCTGCTGACAGTGAGGAGCCAATGATGTCTGGATGTCAGACTCTGCAGAGAAGATGGAGCTGGAGGAAGACCTGGTCTCTGGAACAGATGAAGAAGAAAAGATAACAGAGAAGATATCACTCAAGTCAGAAGACGTCACTCAGGTCACTGACATCATTGTGCATTTTCCTGACTGTCCTATCAGAGCTGTAGTCACTTGTAAGTTCTGCAGTGATGATGGGTAAAACTGTGTCCAATCTGTGTCTCTCCAGCTGTTACAAAACTACAACTCCCATTGCCTGAGGCTCTCCAGACATGAGTTTTAGCTTTCCAACACCTGGAGAACCACTTCAACCGAGGTAATCGATGGGGGGTTTCAGCAGTTGAACTCCCACCAAAAAATGGCCCTGGGGTGGGGGGAGGGGGGAGGGAGCCCCTAGGTAATTTTTTGCATCGGGGCCCTGTGGTTTCTAGCAACACATATGGGGGCAACTATTAACACAGGGGCCTACCCAATCTATATGGAGCCCCCTATATTGTTTGGGTAGGCCCCTCTGTTAATAGATGCTTCCATATAGTTTGGGTAGGCCCCTCTGTTAAAGGAGTAGTCTGGTGAAAAATAACCTAACCCCTATCCAAGGATATGGCATAAGTTATCGATCACAGGGGGGTGCATGTGCTGGGACCCCCCTTGCGGGGCCCTGGCAGTTTGCTGAAAGCTGACGTCTGTACCCCGCAGGAAGCCGTGGTCGGCACCCCCTCCATGTATCTCTATGGGGTACATGGAGGGGCGTGTCGGCCAGCGCTCCGTGCGGGGTACGGCATGCCCCCATTCCAGCCGTGCAGGAGATAGTGGGGGGCCCAATGCTCAGACCCCCCGCTATCTATAGTTTATCCCCTAAGGATAGGAAGAAGTTATTTTTTACCAGATAACTCCTTTAATAGCACAGTGTTATACAACACAGCACTCTGCTATAATCTAAATAGAAATATAATTAGAAAATAAAATAATATTGGGGGCAGGCCACGGGGGGGGGGGGGGGGTTAGGCATTGAGCTGTGTGAGGGGCCCAGAAATTTCTGATGGCAGCCCTAGCTCTGCTGCCACATCCTGCCAAAGCATGTGGAGAAGAAGAGCAATGAGCGGACGGCACAGATGCAGGTGAGCACCCTCCGACCGTCATGTCAGCTGATCAGAACCCCTAGGACCAGCACCAGTATGTTAACATTTTTAAACCCTGTGAATGACTTTGATCACAAGATCTGGGTGACATTGCTGATGTCTGGCATTAGTGGTGAGTCCCAGCTGCTTATAGCAGCCATTACTTACTGGATTTGAAGCAAGCTCAGCTCGTGAGGCTCACATCAAGTTCCCATAAAGGGTGCAGGACATAAATGTACACCCTGTTTCCTGTAAGGGTTAATAATGATGTTATCCATTCTCTTCATGATGATATTGATCATGTTCTTGGTGATTTTTCAGTTTATGATGAGATTTTTGATGTTTTACAAAAATAGTTGATGCTCATGCTAATTTTTATTTTATTTTTATTTAAGTTCATAATATGATGTTACATAATATAAATGAAAGATGTTATTTCCATGAACTTTTCTCCTCTTTAGCCTGCAACCGACTTCACCCAGTCAATAATTTCTTCATCTTCTCTAATGGGCGCATTAAAGAATTCATCAAATGACATCTCTGTAGAGAAGAAAAAGTTGTCCTTAAATTATTCTATAATTTGAGTGATACGATTCTACATGATACGGGTGATATATTTATATATATATATATATATATATATATATATATATATATACTTGTTAGGTCATGGACCAAGACTCACCAGGGTCAGGCTCTCTCCTCTTCATTCTCTCCTTTCTCCATTCCATTATTTTGTGCCTATAAAGAAATGGAGAAGGTGTTATAAAGAAGACTCTGTACTATACAGGAACCACAGGGTCCATAATGGCCGATTCACATTACAGAGAAAAGACAACTAGAAGACATAAATGATGACAATAACTTACCAGATGTAACTTAGCAAACATCCAAAAAAGAAAACTGCCATAACAGCCACAATTATGAGCAACAACAATTGAAGTTTTGTCAGCCCCATTGTCACCTCTTCCTCTCTCCTCTTCTACAACCCCCAAAGGACTCAGCCGGCCGGTCTCCCTTTACATACCCGGCTCAGTATGGTTACATCATCGTGATGTCATAAGGACAACTAGAAGCTGTCTACAGAAGTATGGAAGGAAAATGTCTGCAGCAATGTTAAATACCTTTGGATATATAAATGATTGTTATGTTCTAATAGATTCATGTTATATAAACCAAAATAATTCAATTCGACACATAGAGTAATAAAATATGATATAAATATCACATACATCTAATCATTTTATTATGATGAGATCCTTTCTATAATCCTGTGTTTACAGGAAATGCTGTTTAGAGGTATTTGGGGGGCAGGGGTGACTGTGTGTGACCCTCTAACATACATGTCATGTGTCCTGGGGGCAGGGCTGGATTGTGTGTGACCCTCTAACATACATGTCATGTGTCCTGGGGGCAGGGCTGGACCATGTGTGACCCTCTAACATACATGTCATGTGTCCAGGGGGCAGGGCTGGATTGTGTGTGACCCACTAAGATACATGTCATGTGTCCTGGGGGCAGGGCTGTGTGTAACCCTCTAACATACATGTCATGTGTCCTGGGGGCAGGGCTGTGTGTGACCCTCTAACATACATGTCATGTGTCCAAGGGGGCAGGGCTGTGTGTGACCCTCTAACATACATGTCATGTGTCCTGGGGGCAGGGCTGTGTGTGACCCTCTAACATACATGTCATGTGTCCTGGGAGCAGGGCAGTGTGACCCTCTAACATACATGTCATGTGTCCTGGGGGCAGGGCTGGACCATGTGTGACCCTCTAACATACATGTCATGTGTCCGGGGGGCAGGGCTGGATTGTGTGTGACCCTCTAACATACATGTCATGTGTCCTGGGGGCAGGGCTGTGTGTGACCCTCTAACATACATGTCATGTGTCCTGGAGGCAGGGCTGTGTGTGATCCTCTAACATACATGTCATGTGTCCTGGGGGCAGGGCTGGATTGCGTGTGACCCTCTAACATACATGTCATGTGTCTTGGGGGCAGGGCTGGATTGTGTGTGACCCTCTAACATACATGTCATGTGTCATGGGGGCAGGGCTGTGTGTGACCCTCTAACATACATGTCATGTGTTCGGGAGGCAGGGCTGTGTGTGACCCTCTAACATACATGTCATGTGTCCTGGGGGTAGGGCTGGATTGTGTGTGACCCTCTAACATACATGTCATGTGTCTTGGGGCAGGGCTGGATTGTGTGTGACCCTCTAACATACATGTCATGTGTCCTGGGGGCAGGGCTGTGTGTGACCCTCTAACATACATGCCATGTGTCCTGGGGGCAGGGCTGGATTGTGTGTGACCCTCTAACATACATGTCATGTGTCTTGGGGCAGGGCTGGATTGTGTGTGACCCTCTAACATACATGTCATGTGTCTTGGGGCAGGGCTGGATTGTGTGTGACCCTCTAACATACATGTCATGTGTCCTGGGGGCAGGGCTGTGTGTGACCCTCTAACATACATGTCATGTGTCTTGGGGCAGGGCTGGATTGTGTGTGACCCTCTAACATACATGTCATGTGTCTTGGGGCAGGGCTGGATTGTGTGTGACCCTCTAACATACATGTCATGTGTCCTGGGGGCAGGGCTGTGTGTGACCCTCTAACATACATGTCATGTGTCCTGGGGGCAGGGCTGGACCATGTGTGACCCTCTAACATACATGTCATGTGTCCAGGGGGCATGGCTGGGTTGTGTGTGACCCACTTAGATACATGTCATGTGTCCTGGGGGCAGGGCTGTGTGTAACCCTCTAACATACATGTCATGTGTCCTGGGGGCAGGGCTGTGTGTGACCCTCTAACATACATGTCATGTGTTCTGGGGGCAGGGCTGTGTGTGACCCTCTAACATACATGTCATGTGTCCTGGGGGCAGGGCTGTGTGTGACCCTCTAACATACATGTCATGTGTCCTGGGGGCAGGGCTGTGTGTGACCCTCTAACATACATGTCATGTGTCCTGGGGGCAGGGCTGGACCGTGTGTGACCCTCTAACATACATGTCATGTGTCCTGGGGGCAGGGCTGGACTGTGTGTGACCCTCTAGCATACATGTAATGTGTCCTGGGGGCAGGGCTGGATTGTGTGTGACCCTCTAAGATACATGTCATGTGTCCTGGGGGCAGGGCTGTGTGTAACCCTCTAACATACATGTCATGTGTCCTGGGGGCAGGGCTGTGTGTGACCCTCTAACATACATGTCATGTGTCCTGGGGGCAGGGCTGTGTGTGACCCTCTAACATACATGTCATGTGTCCTGGGGGCAGGGCTGTGTGTGACCCTCTAACATACATGTCATGTGTCCTGGGGGCAGGGCTGTGTGTGACCCTCTAACATACATGTCATGTGTCCTGGGGGCAGGGCTGGACCATGTGTGACCCTCTAACATACATGTCATGTGTCCGGGGGGCAGGGCTGGATTGTGTGTGACCCTCTAACATACATGTCATGTGTCCTGGGGGCAGGGCTGTGTGTGACCCTCTAACATACATGTCATGTGTCCTGGAGGCAGGGCTGTGTGTGACCCTCTAACATACATGTCATGTGTCCTGGGGGCAGGGCTGGATTGTGTGTGACCCTCTAACATACATGTCATGTGTCTTGGGGCAGGGCTGGATTGTGTGTGACCCTCTAACATACATGTCATGTGTCTTGGGGGCAGGGCTGGATTGTGTGTGACCCTCTAACATACATGTCATGTGTCATGGGGGCAGGGCTGTGTGTGACCCTCTAACATACATGTCATGTGTCCGGGAGGCAGGGCTGTGTGTGACCCTCTAACATACATGTCATGTGTTCTGGGGGCAGGGCTGTGTGTGACCCTCTAACATACATGTCATGTGTCCTGGGGGCAGGGCTGTGTGTGACCCTCTAACATACATGTCATGTGTCCTGGGGGCAGGGCTGTGTGTGACCCTCTAACATACATGTCATGTGTCCTGGGGGCAGGGCTGGACCGTGTGTGACCCTCTAACATACATGTCATGTGTCCTGGGGGCAGGGCTGGACTGTGTGTGACCCTCTAGCATACATGTAATGTGTCCTGGGGGCAGGGCTGGATTGTGTGTGACCCTCTAAGATACATGTCATGTGTCCTGGGGGCAGGGCTGTGTGTAACCCTCTAACATACATGTCATGTGTCCTGGGGGCAGGGCTGTGTGTGACCCTCTAACATACATGTCATGTGTCCTGGGGGCAGGGCTGTGTGTGACCCTCTAACATACATGTCATGTGTCCTGGGGGCAGGGCTGTGTGTGACCCTCTAACATACATGTCATGTGTCCTGGGGGCAGGGCTGTGTGTGACCCTCTAACATACATGTCATGTGTCCTGGGGGCAGGGCTGGACCATGTGTGACCCTCTAACATACATGTCATGTGTCCGGGGGGCAGGGCTGGATTGTGTGTGACCCTCTAACATACATGTCATGTGTCCTGGGGGCAGGGCTGTGTGTGACCCTCTAACATACATGTCATGTGTCCTGGAGGCAGGGCTGTGTGTGACCCTCTAACATACATGTCATGTGTCCTGGGGGCAGGGCTGGATTGTGTGTGACCCTCTAACATACATGTCATGTGTCTTGGGGCAGGGCTGGATTGTGTGTGACCCTCTAACATACATGTCATGTGTCTTGGGGGCAGGGCTGGATTGTGTGTGACCCTCTAACATACATGTCATGTGTCATGGGGGCAGGGCTGTGTGTGACCCTCTAACATACATGTCATGTGTCCGGGAGGCAGGGCTGTGTGTGACCCTCTAACATACATGTCATGTGTCCTGGGGGCAGGGCTGGATTGTGTGTGACCCTCTAACATACATGTCATGTGTCTTGGGGCAGGGCTGGATTGTGTGTGACCCTCTAACATACATGTCATGTGTCCTGGGGGCAGGGCTGTGTGTGACCCTCTAACATACATGTCATATGTCCTGGGGGCAGGGCTGGATTGTGTGTGACCCTCTAACATACATGTCATGTGTTTTGGGGCAAGGCTGGATTGTGTGTGACCCTCTAACATACATGTCATGTGTCTTGGGGCAGGGCTGGATTGTGTGTGACCCTCTAACATACATGTCATGTGTCCTGGGGGCAGGGCTGTGTGTGACCCTCTAACATACATGTCATGTGTCCTGGGGGCAGGGCTGTGTGTAACCCTCTAACATACATGTCATGTGTCTTGGGGCAGGGCTGGATTGTGTGTGACCCTCTAACATACATGTCATGTGTCCTGGGGGCAGGACTGGATTGTGTGTGACCCTCTAACAGACATGCCATGTGTCCTGGGGGCAGGGCTGGATTGTGTGTGACCCTCTAACATACATGCCATGTGTCTTGGGGGCAGGGCTGGATTGTGTGTGACCCTCTAACAGACATGCCATGTGTCTTGGGGGCAGGGCTGGATTGTGTGTGACCCTCTAACATACATGTCATGTGTTCTGGGGGCAGGGCTGGATTGTGTGTGACCCTCTAACAGACATGCCATGTGTCTTGGGGGCAGGACTGGATTGTGTGTGACCCTCTAACATATATGTCATGTGTCCTGGGGGCAGGGCTGTGTGTGACCCTCTAACATACATATCATGTGTCCTGGAGGCAGGGCTGTGTGTGACCCTCTAACATACATGTCATGTGTCCTGGGGGCAGGGCTGGATTGTGTGTGACCCTCTAACAGACATGCCATGTGTCTTGGGGGCAGGGCTGGATTGTGTGTGACCCTCTAACATACATGTCATGTGTCCTGGGGGCAGGGCTGTGTGTGACCCTCTAGCATACATGTCATGTGTCCTGGGGGCAGGGCTGTGTGTGACCCTCTAACATACATGTCATGTGTCCTGGAGGCAGGGCTGGACCGTGTGTGACCCTCTAACATACATGTCATGTGCCCTGGGGGCAGGGCTGGACCGTGTGTGACCCTCTAGCATACATGTCATGTGTCCTGGGGGCAGGACTGGACCGTGTGTGACCCTCTAACATACATGTCATGTGTCCTGGGGGCAGGGCTGTGTGTGACCCTCTAACATACATGTCATGTGTCCTGGGGGCAGGACTGGACCGTGTGTGACCCTCTAACATACATGTCATGTGTTCTAGGGACAGGGCTGGATTGTGTGTGACCCTCTAACATACATGTAATGTGTCCTGGGGGCAGGGCTGGACTGTGTGTGACCCTCTAACATACATGTAATATGTCCTGGGGGCAGGGCTGTGTGTGACCCTCTAACATACATGTAATGTGTCCAGGGCCAGGGCTGGACCGTGTGTGACCCTCTAATATACATTTCATGTGTTCTAGGGACAGGGCTGTGTGTGACCCTCTAACATACATGTAAAGTGTCCTGGGGGCAGGACTGGACCGTGTGTGACCCTCTAACATACATGTCATGTGTCCTGGGGGCAGGGCTGGATTATGTGTGACCCTCTGAAATACATGTCATGTGTCCTGGGGGCAGGGCTGGACCATGTGTGACCCTCTAACATACATATCATGTGTCCTGGGGGCAGGGCTGGACCATGTGTGACCCTCTAACATACATGTCATGTGTCCTGGGGGCAGGGCTGAACCATGTGTGACCCTCTAACATACATTTCATGTGTCCTGGGGGCAGGGCTGGACCATGTGTGACCCTCTAACATACATGTAATGTGTCCTGGGGCAGGGCTGGACCATGTGTGACCCTCTAACATACATGTCATGTGTCCTGGGGGCAGGGCTGGACCATGTGTGACACTCTAACATACATGTCATGTGTCCTGGGGGCAGGGCTGGACCATGTGTGACCCTCTAACATACATGGCATGTGTCCGGGGGCAGGGCTGGACCGTGTGTGACCCTCTGACATACATGTAATGTGTCCTGGGGGCCGGACTGGACCGTGTGTGACCCTCTAACACACATCTCTTGTGTCCAGGGGCCAGGGCTGGACCGTGTGTGACCCTCTAACATACAGTGGCGTCGCTAGGGGGGGCCAGAGGGGGCCATGGCCCCCCCTAGATCAGGCCGTGCCCCCCCTTGTGCCCCCCCAATTTAAAATAAACGAAGTCATGGGTCAGCAACCACTCATGGCATGCGGGGCTCCGGGTGGAGAGGTGCTCACTCCGCTAATGGGAATCCAGGACACTTGTCCCGGATCCCCAGGCGAGCAAGCGCCGCTTTCAGCTGTGTGCACACACGCACACACAGCTAAGCCTCCTCTCAGTGTGAGCCGCAGGACCTGCCGCTTCACTGAGAGGAGACCTGTGAACTCTGCCCCCACGCAGTGCAGGCACCGATGACGTCACTCATCGGCGCCTGCACTATAGCGGGAGAAGAATGCAGCCCCCTGTGCTGCTGAGGAGAGCCTGCGTATAGGTGAGTAAAAGTGTATTTTTAATTTTTTAATCATTCTGGCATCAGGTGGAGGGGGGCAATGATGTGGAGGAGATGGGGGGGGGGGCAATGATGTGGAGGAGATCGGGGGGGCAATGATGTGGAGGAGATGGGGGGGCAATGATGTGGAGGAGATGGGCCGGCAATGATGTGGAGGAGATGGGGGGGCGATGATGTGGAGGAGATGGGGGGGCGATGATGTGGAGGAGATGGGGGGGGGCGATGATGTGGAGGAGATGGGGGGGCGATGATGTGGAGGAGATGGGGGGGTTGATGTGGAGGAGATGGGGGGGGGCGATGATGTGGAGGAGATGGGGGGGCAATGATGTGGAGGAGATGGGGGCAATGATGTGGAGGAGATGGGGGGGCGATGATGTGGAGGAGATGGGGGGGAGATGATGTGGAGGAGATGGGGGGCCGATGATGTGGAGGAGATGGGGGGGGCGATGATGTGGAGGAGATGGGGGGGCAATGATGTGGAGGAGATGGGGGGGCAATGATGTGGAGGAGATGGGGGGGCAATGATGTGGAGGAGATGGGGGGGTGATGATGTGGAGGGGTGAGGGGGGTGTGCAGGTGAGGGGGGGGGGTGATGATGTGGAGGAGATGAGAGGGGGGTGAAGATGTGGAAGGGGTGTGTGCAGGTGAGAGGGGGGTGATGATGTGGAGGAGATGAGAGGGGGCAATGATGTGGAGGAGATGGGGGGGCAATGATGTGGAGGAGATGGGGGGGCAATGATGTGGAGGAGATGGGGGGGCAATGATGTGGAGGAGATGGGGGGAAATGATGTGGAGGAGATGGGGGGGGCAATGATGTGGAGGAGATGGGAGGGCAATGATGTGGAGGAGATGGGGGGGGGCAATGATGTGGAGGAGATGGGGGGGCAATGATGTGGAGGAGATGGGGGGGCAATGATGTGGAGGAGATGGGGGGGCAATGATGTGGAGGAAATGGGGGGGCAATGATGTGGAGGAGATGGGGGCAATGATGTGGAGGAGATGGGGGGCAATGATGTGGAGGAGATGGGGGGGCAATGACGTGGAGGAGATGGGGGGCAATGATGTGGAGGAGGTGGGGGGGTGAAGATGTGGAGGAGATGAGAGGGGGCAATGATGTGGAGGAGGTGAGGGGGGGTTGATGATGTGGAGGAGATGAGAGGGGGCAATGATGTGGAGGAGGTGAGGGGGGGTTGATGATGTGGAGAAGCTGTGCAGGTGAGAGGGGGGTGATGATGTGGAGGAGGTGAGGGGGTGATGATGTGGAGGAGGTGTGCAGGTGAGAGGGGGGTGATGATGTGGAGGAGGTGAGGGGGTGATGATGTGGAGGAGTTGAGGGGGTGATGATGTGGAGGAGGTGAGAGGGGGCAATGATGTGGAGGAGGTGAGAGGGGGGTGATGATGTGAAGGAGGTGAGGGGGGTGTGCAGGTGAGAGGGTGATGATGTGGAGGAGTTGAGGGGGTGTGTGCAGGTGAGAGGGGGGTGATGATGTGGAGGAGATGAGAGGGGGCAATGATGTGGAGGAGGTGAGGGGGGGTTGATGATGTGGAGGAGGTGTGCAGGTGAGAGGGGGGTGATGATGTGGAGGAGGTGAGGGGGGGTGTGCAGGTGAGAGGGGGGTGATGATGTGGAGGAGGTGATGGGGTGATGATGTGGAGGAGGTGAGGGGGTGATGATGGGGAGGAGGTGAGGGGGGTGTGTGTGCAGTTGAGAGGGGGGTGATGATGTGGAGGAGATGAGAGGGGGCAATGATGTGGAGGAGATGGGGGGGCAATGATGTGGAGGAGATGGGGGGGGGTGATGATGTGGAGGGGGAGGGGGGGGTGCAGGTGAGGGGGGTGATGATGTGGAGGAGATGGGGGGTGATGATGTGGAGGGGTGAGGGGGGATGTGCAGGTGAGAGGGGGTGATGATGGGTTGGAGGAGAGGGGGGTGATGATATGGAGGAGGTGAGGGGGGGTGATGATGTGGAGGGGTGAGGGGGGTGTGCAGGTGAGAGGGGGGTGATGATGTGGAGGAGGTGAGGGGGTGATGATGTGGAGAAGGTGAGGGTGTGTGTGCACGTGAGAGGGGGGTAATGATGTGGAGGAGATGAGAGGGGGCAATGATGTGGAGGAGATGGGGGGGCAATGATGTGGAGGAGATGGGGGGGCAATGATGTGGAGGAGATGGGGGGGCAATGATGTGGAGGAGATGGGGGGGCAATGATGTGGAGGAGATGGGGGGGCAATGATGTGGAGGAGATGGGGGGGGCAATGATGTGGAGGAGATGGGGGGCAATGATGTGGAGGAGATGGGGGGCAATGATGTGGAGGAGATGGGGGGGCAATGATGTGGAGGAGATGGGGGGGCAATGATGTGGAGGAGATGGGGGGGCAATGATGTGGAGGAGACGGGGGGGCAATGATGTGGAGGAGATGGGGGGCAATGATGTGGAGGAGATGGGGGCAATGATGTGGAGGAGATGGGGGGGCAATGACGTGGAGGAGATGGGGGGCAATGATGTGGAGGAGGTGAGGGGGGTGAAGATGTGAAGGAGATGAGAGGGGGCAATGATGTGGAGGAGGTGAGGGGGGGTTGATGATGTGGAGGAGATGAGAGGGGGCAATGATGTGGAGGAGGTGAGGGGGGGTTGATGATGTGGAGAAGGTGTGCAGGTGAGAGGGGGTTGATGATGTGG
>NW_026610108.1:0-18514 GCF_029499605.1 Hyla sarda | reverse complement strand
TGCCTCCTCGGTGGGGGCCGGAGCTGTCCTCACCCAAAAGTCTTCCGGGGGCAAGACAGTAACTTGTGGCTTCTTTTCTAAAACATTCTCTCCCGTGGAGCGAAATTACTCCATTGGAGACAGAGAACTGCTGGCCATTAAGTTGGCACTGGAGGAATGGAGACATTTACTCGAGGGCGCCACACATACGTGAACATCTTCACGGACCACAAGAATCTGGCTTATCTCCAGTCTGTCCGGAGACTAAATCCCCGTCAGGCTCGTTGGTCTTTGTTCTTCGCCCGTTTTAATTTTGAAAATAATTTCCGTCCTGCTTGTAAGAACATTAGGGCAGATGCTCTGTCTCGCTCTTCGGATGTGGTGGGCGACGAGTTCTCCCCCCGATATATCATCCCACCAGAACGCCTTATTGCCGTCGCTCCCGTGGACCTGCGCCTTCTCCCTCCGGGCAAATCTTACGTACCTCCACGTCAGCGGCTGCAAATTCTCAAGTGGGGCCACGCTTCCCTTATTGCTGGTCATCCCGGGGTACAAAAATCTCTCCAACTAATCTCCCAAAGGTACTGGTGGCCTTCTCTGGAGAAAGATGTCTCGGACTTCGTCCAGGCCTGTACGATTTGCGCCCGGGATAAATCACCTCGTCAGAAACCAGCGGGTCTCCTCTTGCCTCTACCTGTTCCTGAAGTTCCCTGGTCTCACATCGCTATGGACTTTGTTACTGATCTTCCCTCCTCCCATGGCATGTCCGTTATTTGGGTCGTGGTAGATCGCTTCTCCAAAATGGCTCACTTTGTACCCCTGCCCGGTCTACCCTCAGCACCCATGTTAGCCAAACAATTCTTCCAACACATCTTCCGTCTCCATGGCCTACCCAAACATATTGTCTCGAATCGTTGGGTACAATTTGTCTCCAAATTCTGGAAGGCTCTTTGTGGTCAGCTCGGGATCAAATTGGACTTTTCTTCTTCGTACCACCCTCCGTCCGACGGCCAGGTAGAACGGGTCAACCAAATTGTGGACGACTATTTGCGCCACTTTGTGTCCTCTCGCCATGACAATTGGGTGGATCTACTTCCCTGGGCGGAATTCTCCTACAATTACAAACAATCCTCTGCTTCTAACAAGTTCCCTTTCTTTGTAGTTTTTGGCCGTCATCCTCTTCCACCTCTGCCGCAGTATTCCACTCCTTCTTCTGTACCTGCTATTGACAGTCTTGTACTGGACTTTTACACCGTCTGGCATGAAACTCACGCTGCTCTCCTCAAGGTTTCCGCTTATATGAAAGTCCAAGCCGACAAGAGACGCAGAGCTCCTCCGGAATTCTGCCCAGGTGACAAGGTTTGGCTCTCCTCTAAATACATCCAATTTAGGGTCCCAAGTTACAATTTGGGCCCTCGTTACTTGGGACCCTATAAAATCAATCAGGTCTCTTATCAGCTTCATCTTCCCCTCTCCCTCTGAATCCATAACTCCTTCCATGTCTCCCTTCTTAAACCTGCTGCCTTTAACCGTTTCTCTCCCAAGCTTGTTTCTCCCACCCCTGCCGGTACCGCCGATATTTTTTCCGTCAAGGAGATCTTGGCGACCAGGAACTCTCGGAGGAGAAGATTTTTTCTGGTTGATTGGGAGGGCTGCAGTCCTGAGGAGAACATCTTGGACTGCAGCCTCATCCTCAGTTTTCTGGGCACCAAGAAGAGGGGGAGACCTAAGGGGGGGGGGGGAACTGTCACTGACCGGGGGCAGGCGTTCCCTTGTGTCGGGGACGCGGCTGCCGTGGTGGCTGGTCTGTCCTACCTGGCTCCCTGCTCCTTGCGCCGTCTTTCCCTGTCTCCCGGCGTATGCGGCCCCGCTCTCTAGGGCATGCGCGCGCCTCTGGCCACTTCCTAATAAATGTTACCTGCCCCTTCCTGCCCTTGCCGGATCTTTGTGCCCTTGTGCCTCTGAGAAAGCGTTCCCTACAATGTGATATTGCCTCGCCTGTTGCCAAACCCGTTGCTAGCCACTACTCGCCCTCGAAACTTTGCTGCCTGCCCTGACCTCTGCTCTGTCCGACTATACTCCTGCCTACTCCCTGTGTACCACTCCATATCAGCTGCCAGAGAGGTCGAGTTGTTACTGGGGGATACGACCTGGTAGTTACCGCCGCAGCAAATCCATCCCACTTTGCGGCGGGCTCTGGTGAAGACCTAACTGCTTAGAACCGGTCCTCCAATACAACCCGCGCCATCGCCTCTCTGGTAGAGAGGATCCACTACCCGTCCTGCCGGTTCGTGACAATTTCTCTTCAGTGAAAACTGGTAAAGGCTCTTCAAGATTTATAGCTCACATTAATGAGGCACATGGAGGTGTAACCTCCGAAATTTATTTTTTTAGTTTAGAAATAGTTGCGCAAAGAGAAGGAATAGATAGACTGAGAGCACTCCTGCAAGAAGAAGTAAAATGGATTTTAATGACAGATGCTCAAGGCGGACTCGCTCTGAATGACCGCCTACATATGAGCGTCTTTGCATGAGGAGCGCTCCCACCTGTGGTTCTGCCTCTTTGCGAAAAAGGAGACCGCTTGCACTTTATTGGAGGTTTTTACCCTTTTTTTTTGTATATTATTGTTTTTTAACTGTTTTCTTTCAACAATAAGTATGGAAACGCCCCTACCCCAGGACGTCAAAGGCCATTCAGTATTTACCTGGCCATGCACTTGAGGGTAGGTGAGGTCTGATAAAGCGCCAGAAACGAGGCGCGATACGGCTGTAACTGCTGTGGCTCTGTGGCTAATCCTGCTCAGGCGTCCCGCATGTGAAACTATGGACTTTTAAAGCACCTGCAAAATAAAGAAATCTGCAAAGAAATGTAAACAGTGAGTGCCTTCTACTTTTTTCATTTTATGTGCATGTAGACCTACTTCTTAAGGAATGAGCACCACTCTAACAGTGCAGTCTATCTGAACTACCATGTCCCATCAACTGCTTAATCAGCTGGCAGTCTGTATAATACTCCGTATTGTGCCTCAGTGCCGATCCTATCTACTTTTCTTGCATTTACTCAAAATCTGTTTTTGTACGTGAGAGAGAACAGAAGAGGATATATTTACCACTGTCTCTAACTGGGGGGTTATTTCTTCTTCAGAGATATTACCCGTGGGTGTGGGCTCTTGGACTGTACTTGACTTCTGTTTTTTCCTCTGGCGATGTCGACGTCACCCTCCTAACTTGGTTGGTTTCTTGTGTCCTGGATTGGATCTTGAGTCTCCCCTAAAAAATTCTGTACTGGGGAGAAAGTTTGTTCATTAGTATTCATTCCAGTTTTGGGCATAAATTTTCTCCCTCTCCTTGGGGTAGCGTCTCTGTTTTCCACAAAAAAAAAACAGGTTGGTTCCACATATACACTTTGCCTTTCTCATAGTCTGCGGAGTCTCCAAACCATTTACAGTTTTTCACATCCATAGTCTCTCGAAATTTGTCTAAGAATTCTTTAGACTTTGTCATGTATTTTTCATAGTCCTCATTAATTAGCATTGATTTCAAATTGGCATCCTACTCACTCAGTCTGACCAACCCACCCACCAATTTTTGTTGCAAAAAGTCTAGGTTTAACAAAATAATATCCAAAGCATAGCGATTAGATATAGATTCAAACTTCTTTTTGAACTCAAAATGATCTGTATACACCATCGGTCTCATCCTAGACTGCATGCCACGTGGAATACGCTGTTTGCAATAGTATTCTCTTAAAGTAGTAAGATGTAATTCCAGTGTAATCCTCCTCGTAGACTCAGCTTCAAAATTATATTTAACATCCAAAACTGTAGGAACAGCCAAAAAAGCAGCATCACCCCTGATCCCACCTAAGATCTGGCTAACCTCCTCCTCAGCATAGGAAGAGAAATGGAGAATGTCCATAATAGCATTAGAAAGTGAAACATCCATACTTGTGTGTGTCAGCTTACAGATCCATGTCCATTTAAACGAAAAACATATAGCAGCACTACTTGAGATCAGCAGAAAAAAGATGGGTGCCAGCGATCCAAACCCGATCACAGCAATGCAGCACTCCAAAATGTTAAGAAAAAGAATATGTATTTATTTAGACCATGTCAGCAGCAATGTTTCAATTCATCAGAAGAATAATTTTCAAGCAGAGTGCTACACAGCATTATGGGGCTTTTTATACCCAGGTACAAACACACCATCTTGCATTATAGTAATAGCCATCCCAGAAAAATGGTTATTTAATTACCATACATTTAAATGTTAAGGGTAAAAGGGATTGTAGATGATAGTGAAACTCTCCAGACTTCCCTTCAGTTTATGTCAGAAAAATTTGTACAAAGAGGATATCCCAAACCATTAGTACATTGTCAAAAACATAGAGTAGAACATCTAGATAGAGAGGATATACTACAGCCAAAGAATCAGATTAAACAATTGAAAAGAATTCCATTTGTCTCATCTTATTCTGGGGTTAGTGCTCAAATAAGTAAGATTCTTAATCGTCACTGGTATATTTTATGTAATAACTATTGAGACCTAGAAGAATTTAAAATGAATCCACTCATGTCCTATAGACGTACAAAAAATCTAAGGGATCAGTTAGTCCGTTGATATATATTGGACAGACTACGTGGAGTCTCAAACGCGTATTAATAATCATAGGCATTCAATCCGGAAAAGGAGATTGGAACTACCGGTCTTAAAACATTTCACAGAAGCAGGCCACACGGAAAAGGACCTTAAATTTATTGCTATTGATTACATGCCAACTTCAAGAAGAGGTGGAGATAGATTGACTCTCCAAAAGAAAAAAGAACTTGGTTGGGGGCGTTACCTCCTCAAGGACTCAATGTGGGATTTAATATAATATAATGATAGTCGTCTCTCCCATGAGACTTCCTGGGAAAAAGTACTTAAATCATTTTTTCAGCATAGGGGGTGATACACAAATAAAATATATGACTGTTTCTGTATACTAATTGTAATATCTTCTCTTTTTAGAATATGGAATATATTATTGGAACTTATGAATTTATGAAGATAAGATGTGAGAGAGTGGACAAAACACCCGTTCAGTGGTTATTTTGAAGTTATTATATTTGGTGTTATATGCTAAGTAAATAGATAAAAAATTATCGTACACAATTTATTTGCAATATTTTCAAATTTTTTTGAAAATTTTTTTTTTTACAATTTTGTGGCTGTGTGGTTCGCGTGGGCAAAGTGGGTATATCCGATACTGAGGCAGTGGGCCAAATTCAGTACATGTCACGCAACTAGAGATATAAAAGGGCAATTTCCTTATTTTTATTTATGTTTATTTTATTTTTTTTATTATCTTTTCATAATTCTAATGTTGTATAAGTGAGGTGGTGTTTATTTTATACACCTGTAGCAACATTAATACATTATAATATAGACCTTTGTCCCATGATTGAATCTAAGCGTGATTGGGGGGATAACAAATGTCACAATATACTCTACAGGCTGCCATTGGATGGTGATGCTGGAGATGGTCCCGACTACGCCAGTGCCAATTTCCTGCACCCATATAGGTATGAACTCTGGCCCAGATTCTGGTGTCAAGGCTCATGCCATCCCCTGGCCCAGAGATAGTGACTTCCCCTAGAACAAATGTGATATGTTTGTAGTGGGTACAGGTCTTATAATCTTATTTCTTTGTATTAGTTTTTTTTATCAGTTTTTTTATTTCATTTTGGTTGATTTATTATTTATCCAACAATATTTTAGTAATTTGGTACCTGAGTCTTAGCTCATAGATTGGAATCTCTTGCCCTATATTTAACATACTAAAATACAGAATGCACTATGCCCCTGTTCACATGATAGGTTGCGTTTACATGTGCGGCTGCGGCTTTCCTGCCGCCTTCAGTCGAGTGCTCTACTGGTTCCCACGTGACCACACTTATCACTTATGGATCGGGAACCTGTGTGCCGCCGATGCTCCAGCTTATGTGTATCTGCAGTGCACGGACACCGCGCGTTCTTTGCTGCCTAGATACATATCATGCGATCTTTCACATGATCGTATCTGACTTCCGGTTTACACTGGGTGCTAGGTTACGGGTCATGTGTTCGGTCACATGATCGGTGTCTATTGAGTCCTTTGGCCGCATGCGCAGTGGGCTTGGACCCATGCTAGCGGCGCCATCTTTACACACTGAACGGAGTAAGTGCATGTTCCTCTCAATTATGATATTTATCGTTTACAGATGGGGCATTATATATTGATTAACAATAGTTGAATGGATTTCAAGTATTTCTATATATCATCTCTATGATGTTTTTATGAATTTTTGTACAGTACAGACGAAAAGTTTGGACACACCTTCTCATTCAGAGTTTTCTTTATTTTCATGACTATGAAAATCGTAGATTCACATTGAAGGCATTAAAACTATGAATTAACACATGTGGAATTATATACATAACAAAAAAGTGTGAAACAACTGAAAATATGTCATATTCTAGGTTCTTCAAAGTAGCCACCTTTTGCTCTGATTACTGCTTTGCACACTCTTGGCATTCTCTTGTTGAGCTTCAAGAGGGAGTCCCCTGAAATGGTTTTCACTTCACAGGTGTGCTGGTGTGGAGGAGGAGGTGTGATGGTGTGGGGGTACTTTGCTGGTGACACTGTTGGGGATTTATTCAAAATTGAAGGCATACTGAACCAGCATGTCTACCACAGCATCTTGCAGCGGCACGCTATTCCATCCAGTTTGCGTTGAGTTGGACCATCATTTATTTTTCAACAGGACAATGATTCCAAACACACCTCCAGGCTGTGTAAGGGCTATTTGACCAAGAAGGAGAGTGATAGGGTGCTGCGCCAGATGACCTGGCCTCCACAGTCACCAGACCTGTACCCAATTGAGATGGTTTGGGGTGAGCTGGACCGCAGAGTGAAGGAAAAAAGGGCCAACAAGTGCTAAGCATCTCTGGGAACTCCTTCAAGACTGTTGGAAGACCATTTCAGGTGACTACCTTTTGAAGCTCATCAAGAGAATGTCAAGAGTGTGCAAAGCATTCATCAAAGCAAAAGGTGGCTAGAACCTAGTTTATGACATATTTTCACACTTTCACATGTCTACAATTCCACATGTGTTAATTCATAGTTTTGATGCCTTCAGTGTGAATCTACAATTTTTTTAGTCATAAAATAAAGAAAACTCTGAATGAGAAGGTGTGTCCAAACTTTTGGTCTGTACTGTATATATATATATTCTTTTTTCTTGTATGTACAATTCAGGGGCGAATGGCACCCTCTTTAGCTGTGCACCCCTCCCCCGTTTTCAATCACAATAAACAATCAAAAAACATTCACATCAAACAACAATTCAAAAAACAACATTAATTCAAAAACAAGAAGTCGAAAAAAAGACAACAGAACAGTCAAAAGCAAGACTTCCATTCATAGCAAATTAGAGTGGAGTTTTAAATGGATCCAGCATGTCACCCAGTCAGAGGCTATATGCTCAGCAGAGGTGAGTGGATAGTTGAGCGTTAGGCTCAGAATTTGTGCTAGGGTCCCATCCTAAATGAGGCCACCTCCCCGTGGTGGATGGGGAACACGTTTTGATCAAAAAGTGCGCTAAGAGCCTCAATTTTTTGACCAATGTGTGCTGCTGCAATCCTCTTTTTTTGTATACTCTGTATCTGCCATGGCAGTGTGCACCCGTGTATTAGGCTGTTGTGCTGGCTAACTTTCTTTTTTCTTGTATTTACAATTCAGGGGGAAATGGCACCCTCTTTAGCTGTGCACCCCTCCGCCGTTTTCACAGGTGGAGTTTTAAATGGATCCAGCATGTCACCCAGTCAGAGGCTATATGCTCAGCAGAGGTGAGTGGATAGTTGAGTGTTAGGCTCAGAATTTGTGCTAGGGTCCCATCCTAAATGAGGCCACCTCCCCGTGGTGGATGGGGGACACGTTTTGATCAAAAAGTGCGCTAAGAGCCTAAATTTTTTGATGTGAGCTGCTGCAATCCTCTTTTTTTGTATACTATATATATATATATATATATATATATATGCACTTTTTCACATTTAATATCATGTATGGCTGTATGTAAATGTTGTAGCTTTCACTGTAATTTTGTATTTGTAATGTAATTGAGGTATTTATTCCTCTCGTGCACTTTGATTGTTTTAATCACTTACGTGGGCATAAAAAGCTCCATAATGCTGTGTATCACTTAGTTGAAAAAGATTCTACTGGTGAATTGAAATGTTTTCACATTCTTGGAGTGCTGCGTTTCTGTTTTACTATTACTGTGAACCATGATCGGGTTTGGATCGCTGGCACCCATCTTTTTTCTGCTGAATCTCAAGTAGCGCTGCTATACGTTTATATACATATATAACTGGTTTACAATATATATCATATTACATACCTATAAATAAATATATATATAAAAATAAAACACCATACAGTATATACACATACATGTACACATACATAAACACCATACTTTATATACACAGAGACACATACATAGTATACATTACACATACAAAATTAGTCACATGTCAGCCCCCATGCTGACAATCACTATCCCTCTCCCTCCCCGGTAATCATGTCAGCCGAGGTCTCTGTGTGAAAAAGAGCTGGAGGAGGGGAGATAAGATAGTACAGAAAATATATAGGGGCAGAGGCAAGAGGGGAGCACCCTGCAGACAGCACCTGACTAGGGGAAATGATTGACCGGTGAATATGTGGCTTATTGAATTACTCAGTAAACCTGTATGCCATTCCTTCCCCCAGCTTTCCCAATCTTTTCCCCTTTCATCCTTCTTTTTCCTTATTACTTCTTTTTCTTCTCCCTACAGAGTCAAAAATAGTCACTGGAAAGATCCCTAAATAAACTTTAAAAAACCCTCATGGGATCTGGGAATATTCCAACACGAGAGACTCAGGTGGAGCTTGCGAGGGCAGGTGACATTGTGCAAAAAAAGAGAAGTCCATAAAACTATAATTTTTGTGTTTACTAAGCATTGCAGGTATTTTGTAATATGTTCAAGATTAACATCCACCTGCAGTTAAAACTGAGGACTAGGGAGAAGCTTATAAACTGTTCATTTGTGACCAGCTTGTGTACAAGCTGCTTTATACTAGAGAGCCCATTGTTTCCAACCATACCCTAATATGATTGTGTCTTAAAATGTGAAAGGATTGCATTTCTTCTATAGGAGGCTTACCTAGATGAGTCAAACTATTTTAGGATAAAACGTATGTGGGTTGGGAAGATCCTAAACCATTTTTTTCTTTAGTTTACTTTTACAAGAAGGGGATTATAACAAAGTGGTATGGAAGATCATAGGCGTGCGCAGCCTATTGCATTAGGGTGTGCACCCTAAAGCACAAACTCACTCCGCGCATGCGTGTGTGGGTGTTTATGTATATATATATAAATATATATATATACATACATATACACACACACACACACTCTTGCTTGCATAGTGTAGGAGGATTGGATCCAGGGCCGGTTTTAGGCTTAGCATGGCCCTGGGCAAAATCAGAAGTGGGGTCCCAAAAGTCGTAATAGTGCACTTATCATATTAGCACATTTTTGGTCACTTCAAATACCATAAAAAATATCTAAAAAGCAAAAAAAAAAAAAATGGTACCGATAAAAACTACAAATCACAGCGCTAAAAATGACCCTCATATATCCTCATATACAGAAAAATAAAAGTGCTATAGGGATCAGGATAGTACAATTTTATATTTTTGTATAGTTCCCCCACATTAGGTTGGCAGCATAGATCCCCCACATTAGGTTTGCAGTATAAATCTCCCACATTAGGATGGAAATATATTTCCCCCACATTAGGTTGGCAGTATAGTTCCCCCACATTAGGTTAGTAGTACAGTTCCCCCACATTAGGTGCAGTACAGTTCCCCAACATTAGGTGCAGTACTGTTCCCCCACATTAGGTGCAATATAGTTCCCCCACATTAGGTGCAATATAGTTCCCCCACATTAGGTGCAGTACAGTTCCCCCACATTAGGTGCAATATTGTTCCCCCACATTAGGTGCAGTACAGTTCCCCCACATTAGGTGCAATATAGTTCCCCCACATTAGGTGCAGTACAGTTCCCCCACATTAGGTGCAATATAGTTCCCCCACATTAGGTGCAGTATAGTTATAATTGTAGGGAGGAGGACAAGTCTAGAATTTACCATGAGGCTTACGGGACTAATTCTACCCCTGATCTTATATTTGCCAAGGGGTTCAATGGGCGGAGCCAAAGGGTTATCAAAATTAGGTTTTGCCTAGAGTGTCAAAAATCCATGCACCAGCCCTGACTAGACCTCCCACTTGTGTGTATGTTTGCTGGTGTTTATAGGGAGGCATTTGATGTGGATTTGAAAAAAAATTGTAAGTTGAATGGTAAAACTCCTGTTTTTCTTTACTTGGCAAACAGAAGAACACTTTTACTATAAGATGGTGGCACAGAGGGGGGGAATATTCCAAATAGATTTTTTTTGCACCAGATTGGTTGAAAAAGTGATGCGGCACCCAGCAAGCTTGGAGCAGCATGCACGTTGTAGTTTTGGGTCTGCAGCTGACCCAAAACTAGGACTCCCAGCATGTTGCACCATAATCTAAATTGTACTCCTATATAGTGCAAGATGTGTGGAGTTGTAGTTTTGGTCATCATAGATTGTATCAGGGCATGCTGGGAATTGTAGTTGGTAACTGCACCTCCCAGCATTGCATTCCTTCAAGGAATGCAATGCTGGGATTTTCAGTTTCCAACTACAATTCCCAGCATGCCCTGATACAATATATGGTGACCAAAACTACAACTCCCATTATGTTGCACTGGGGGTGCTGTGTGTGTGTGTGTGTGTGTGTGAGGTGCTGTGTGAGAGTGTTGGGGGGTACTGTGTGTGTGTGTTTGAGGGGTGCTGTGTGTTTGAGGGGTGCTATGGGTGCTGTGTGGGGGATTGGGCACATAATACATACATAATATAAAATATATACATAATACATAAAACATTTTTTATTTCAGCTACCGGGTCGGTGCTGCAGTAGTTTTTAGTATATTTGCTGGTAGACGAGCACGGACTGCAGAGAGTGGGCCGTGTCCCGTGTATCAGAACAAAGGAAAAAAGAAAGTGGCCTCTTTCAAGGTGCTTGTAGTATTAAAACATCAAACCTTTAATCTGTATGCATTAAAAATAGAAAAAGGTGGACATCAATCATAAAAGAGAAGCGAAACTCCAACACGTTTTGAGCAAAATGTCGCTCTTAATCATGACTATATGTCGCCCAAAACGCACTGGAGTTTCACTTTTCTTTTATGATGTCCACCTTTTTCTATTTTTAATGTATACAGATTAAAGGTTTGATGGTTTAATACTACATGCACAGTTATCCTTGGAAGAGCTGGAGGAAACTTTCTTTTTTCTTTTGTTCTGATCCATAATACATATATACATACGTCATACATACATACACACATCATACATGCATAACCTACATACACACATATATATATATATTATATATACACACACACATAATGCATAAATACATACTATATGCATACAAACATCATACATATATAATACATGCATACATCATACATAATGAATGCATCATACATACATACATATGCACACCATACATAATACATACACAAATCCAGAATATATATATATACACATCATACATAAATACATCATACATACATAACATACAGTACATACATAACATATGTATATGGTATGTATGTACTGTAGGTATGATGTGTGTATGTATGATGTATTTATGTATGATGTGTAAGTGTATATATTATGGATTTGTGTATGTATTATGTATGGTGTGCATATGTATTATGTATGTATTATATATGTATGATGTGTGCATGTGTATATTATGTATGTATTATATATGTATGATGTTTGTATTTATGCATTGTGTGTGTATATATATATATATATATATATTATACATACATAATGCATAAATACAAACATCATACATATATAATACATACATACATAATATACACATGCACACATCATACATCCATAATACATACATAATACACACCATACATACATATTACACACACCATACATACATACATAATACACACCATACATGCATATTACACACACCATACATACATATTACACACATCATACATACATAATACACACTCTACATACATATTACACACATCATACATACATACATATTACACACATCATACATACATATTACACACACCATACATACATATTACACACACCATACATACATATTACACACACCATACATACATATTACACACATCATACATACATATTACACACATCATACATACATATTACACACACCATACATACATATTACACACACCATACATACATATTACACACATCATACATACATATAATACACACACCATACATACATATTACACACACCATACATAAATAATACACACATCATACATCCCACCCCCCTCCCGTCCTCGGTCTGTGCACTTTTCTTACCTGTGGCAGCCATGTTGGGGTCAGAGGCCGGGCACGTCCACTCCCATCTGCTGCACACTTTGCACCATCGCCCACTTCTTCCTCATGCCGAGGAATGGACACTCGGTGCCAGGAGTTGCGGCCAGGATCATCTCAGGAATGGAAGGAGTTGTGCGTAGCTGCGGGGCAGCCCCTGCGTCTGCAGTTAGCGCAGCAGTGTGCGCGGCCGGGGAAGGGGGAGGAGCGGCCCGGAGGAAGGGGAAAAGAGTGGCCCAGAGGAAGGGGGGATAGAGCGGCCGGAGAACAGGGGATAGAGCGACCGGAGGACAGGGGATAGAGCGGCCGGAGGACAGGGGATAGAGCGGCCGGAGCTGCAAATTCCGCAAATAAAAAAAAAATGCATTTTTAAACATCCGGTGTGCCCTAAAAGTCTTTCAGGGCACACCGGATGTTTAAAAATGCATTTTTTTTTTAATTTGCGGCTCCGGACGCTCTATCCCTGCTGCCTGCTGCCATACATGATGGGGATGTAGTCCTGAACTGTGAGCCTACATTATGTAGGCTCACAGCTCAGGACTACATCCCCATCATGTATGATTGTGACTGTCGGGGATGTCCGGTGGGGCTGGGGTTTAGTAGGGAGAAAAAAAAAAAGTCCTGCAGCAGCGGGCCGCGGTGATTAGGGTGTGCCTGTGCACGCCCGGCACACCCCGTGCGCACGCCTATGTGGAAGATCTAAACACCAGTCTTAGAATAGAGGAAGATAGAAAACGTACAAAGACGCCTACAAGATAAAGGTTTGACAATAACTGTAACGATGGCACCTGGCTAAGCTTCATATACTGTGCTCTGGCCACTCAGGAGTAGTGATGTTGCAAACATAACATTTTCTGTTCGAGAACTGCGAACGCGAACCTCCGCAAATGTTCACAAACCGGCGAACCGCCATTGACTTCAATGGGCAGGCGAATTTTAAAATCTCTCAGGGACTCTTTCTGGCCACAATAGTGATTTAAAAGTTGTTTCAAGGGAACTAACACCTGGACTGTGGCGTGCCGGAGTGGGATCCATGGCAAAACTCCCATGGAAAATTACATAGTTGATGCAGAGTCTGGTTTTAATCCATAAAGGGCATAAATCACCTATTATTCCTAAATGGTTTGGAATAATGTGCTTTAGCCCCCTTTAGGCATCACATAGTTAGATTCCTCCCTTTAGACAGCACAGATTCCCCCATATTAGGCAGCACATAGTTAGATTCCCCCATGTTAGTCGGCACATAGTTAGAGCTCCCCTTTAGGCAGCACATAAGATTCCCCCATATTAGGGAGCACATAGTGGGATTTGAACCCAAGGCCCCAGCACTGCAAGGCAGCATGGCTAACCTCTGAGCCACCATGCTACCCTTAGCATACATCTAATATCCACGGTTGCTAAAATGGACAGAGATGTCAGCAGTGAGTACCAGAAAAATTAGGCATGTACACATGCCTGAAAAATTTGGTATTGTTGCAGCCGCTTCTGTAGCAGCGGCCAGAAAAATTGTAGCACCATAACAAGTGCAGCAGCAGAGGCCAGAAAAATTAGGCATGTGCACATGGATAAAAAATTTGGTATTGTCGCAGCCGCATCTGTAGCAGCAGCCAGAAAAATTGCAGCACCAGAAAAAGTGCAGCAGTAGAGGCCAGAAAAATTAGGTATGTACACCTGGCTGTAAAATTTGGTATTGTAGCAGCGGCCAGAAAAATTGCAGCACCATAACAAGTGCAGCAGCAGAGGCCAGAAAAATTAGGCATGTACACCTGGCTGGAAAATTCGGTATTGTTGAAGCCGCCAGGCAGAAAGTGCCCTAAAACATTGCGGCCTGAACTCTAATTGGTGGCGGATAAGTCACGCAAGTCATCCGGCATTCAGAGTTCAAATACAGCAGCGTGTGGACCATTTTTAGCCCAAGGCAGCTCATCTGATTAGGCCTTGTTCAGTCAAATGTATCACCCAGTGTCAGTCCCTACAGGATCAATCCCTCATTCATCTTAAGAAAGGTGAGGTAATCCAGACTTTTTTGACCAAGGCGACTCCTCTTCTAAGTGACAATACCTCCTGCTGCACTGGAGGTCCTTTCTGACAGGACACTTGAAGCGGGACAGGCCAGAAGTTGGAGCACAAATTGGAATAGCTCAGGCCACAGGTCAAGCAGGCACACCCAGTAGTCAAGGGGTTCATCGCTCCTCAGAGTGTCGATATCTGCGGTTAAGGCCAGTTAGACTGCTAATTTTCGGTCAAGTCATTCTCTGATGGTGGACCCCGAAGGGCTGTGACGATGCGTAGGACTTAAAAAGCTCTGCATGTCCTCCATCAACAGCATGTCTATACAGCATCCTGTCCTTGCCGGCGTGTTCGTGGGAGGAGGATTACTTTCACCTCTTCCCCTGTTAGATCCCTGTTGTGCTGTGACATGACCCTTATACGCTGTGTACAGCATACTTCTACTTATATGCTGAATCCTTTCCGCCTTACGGTAATGCGGTAACATGTCAGGCACTTTATGTTTATACCGGGGTCTAGTAGTGTGGACACCCAGTACAGGTCGTTCTCCTTCATCCTTTTATACGAGGGTCCCTCAACAGGCACGACAGCATGAAAGACCCCATTTGCACAAGGACGGATGCCGAGCTACTCATGTCCCGTTCCTCGTCCTCAGTGATGTCAGGGAAGGTATAATCTTCTTCCCCCCAGCCACGTACAACACCACGGGAACCAGATAGGTGACAAGGAGCACCCTGAGATGCCTGCTGTGGTTGGTCTTCCTCCTCCTCTTCAAAGCCACATTCCTCCTCTGACTCCTCTTCCTCACAATCCTCTTCCAGCGTTGTCGCAGGTCCAGCAAGCGATGCTGATAAGGCTGTTTCTGGTGGTGATGGTGTCCACAACAGGCACGACAGCATGAAAGACCCCATTTGCACAAGGACGGATGCCGAGCTACTCATGTCCCGTTCCTCGTCCTCAATGATGTCAGGGAAGGTATAATCTTCTTCCCCCCAGCCACGTACAACACCACGGGAACCAGATAGGTGACAAGGAGCACCCTGAGATGCCTGCTGTGGTTGGTCTTCCTCCTCCTCTTCAAAGCCACATTCCTCCTCTGACTCCTCTTCCTCACAATCCTCTTCCAGCGTTGTCGCAGGTCCAGCAAGCGATGCTGATAAGGCTGTTTCTGGTGGTGATGGTGTCCACAACTCTTCCTCTTCACGCTCATCTACTGCCTGATCCAGCACTCTTCGCAGGGCATGCTCCAGGAAGAAAACAAACGGTATGATGTCGCAGATGGTGCCTTCGGTGCGACTGACCAGGTTTGTCCCCTCCTCAAAAGGACGCATGAGCCTACACGCATTGCGCATGAGTCTCCAGTAATGTGGCAAAAAAATTCCCAGCTCCGCAGATGATGTCCTAGCACCCCGGTCATACAAATATTCGTTGACAGCTTTTTCTTATTGAAGCAGGCGGTCGAACATTAGGAGTGTTGAATTCCAACGTGTCGGGCTGTCGCAAATCAAGCGCCTCACTGGCATGTTGTTTTGCCGCTAGATATGTGACAAGTGCGCCATGGCCGTGTAGGAACGCCTGAAATGGCCACACACCTTCCTGGACTGCTTCAGGACATCCTGTAAGCTTGGGTACTTGTGCACAAAGCATTGTACAACCAGATTACACACATGTGCCATGCTTGGCACATGTGTCAACTTGCCCAAACTCAATGCCGCCAACAAATTTGTTCCGTTGTCACAAACCACCTTGCCGATCTCCAGTTGGTGCGGAGTCAGCCACTGGTCCACCTGTGCGTTGAGGGCCGACAGGACCGCTAGTGCGGTGTAATTCTCCGCTTTGAGGCAAGTCAACCCCAAGTTGGCGTGACACTGCCATATCCCGGATGTGGAATAGCACCTGGGGAGCTGGGGGGGGGGGGGGGTGGTGCCGGTGATGTGGAGCAAGACGCAGCAGTGGAAGTGGCCTGCCTGCAATTCGTGGCGGTGTCACCAACTCCTCTGCAGAGCCACGCATTCCATGCTTGGCAGCTGTCACAGGTTTACCCAATGCACAGTGTAGGTGATATACCTGCCCTGACCATGCTTTGCAGACCAGGTATCAGTGGTCAGAGGGACCCTTGCCCCTACACTGTGTGCCAGACATGCCATCGTATCCTTGGAGTAAAGGTTGGGGATTGCCTGTTGTGCAAAAAAATTTCGGCCGGGTACCTTCCACTGCGGTGTCCCAATGGCTACAAATTTTTTAAAGGCCTCAGACTCCACCAGCTTGTATGGTAAAAGCTGGCGGGCTAGCAGTTCCGACAAGCCAGCTGTCAGACGCCGGGCTAGGGGGTGACTTTGAGACATTGGGGGACATTTACTAATCTAGTCTATTCTGGGTATGCTCATAGACCAGCGTATGTGGTAGTCTCCTGTCTATTGTGCTCCTAATTTATCAAAGGTCTCACAGAATTCTGTGCTCAGACTTCAGGGTCTACAGCTTAAACTGCATTTAGACCTGCTCCAACATGGTCTGACATTTCAGCGTATTTTGGGCAGATGCGACTTGTCACACAAAAGTCGCACTTGATAAATTCAGCACCAATGCATTTTCCAATGCATTTCCATCTAAAATAGACTTGCATGATCATGTTCTAAAAATCCTCTACAGCAAAAGTCGCAGAAAAGTCGCACATATTTAGACTGCGACTTTCTGTGCGACAAATTTAGACAGGAAAAACCAGTCTAAATCCTTTGATAAATCTCCTCCATTGTCTCCTTGCGCTCAAACATCTCCTTGACAGACACCTGACTGTGGGCAGATAAGCAGGAACTGCTCAAGGCGAGAGACTGAGAGGCGGATGGTTGAGAGGGGGCAAGGAGGGAAGCAGTGGTTGACCTGGCTGAAGATGCTGGACCAGGAGGAGGATGGTGCCTTTGACTCTGTGTACTGCTTGTACTGACGTGTTGATCCCATAGGCGTTTGTGATGTGACATCATGTGCCTTTGCAAAGCAGTTGTGCCTAGGTGGGTGATGGACTTCCCACGACTCAGTTTCTTCTGGCACAGGTTGCAAATGGTCTTACTGTTGTCAGAGGCAGACACACAAAAAAAATGCCACACTGCTGAGCTCTGCGATGACGGCATTCTGGTGGTGGCAACAGTATGCGTTGATTGGTGTCCTGTCTGGCTGACCCCGGGTGCCGATGCATGCTGTCTGACTGTGCCACTAGCTCCTTGCGATGACCTCCCCCTGCTTCCAACTCGTCTCCTCCTCCTCCCTGTCTCCCCATCTGAACTTTCCCCCTCCTCTTCTCTTCTAGCGGGCACCCACGTGGCATCCACGGACACATGGTCATCATCAACACCTTCACCGCTATCTGACACCTCAAGAAAGGAAGCAGCAGCGGGTACAACATCATCATCACACCGTACGTCCATGTGTGTAATGCTGCCTGAGACATATCCCTGTTAACTACATCCTCTGGCAATAATGGTTGCGCATCACTAATGTATTCAAACTGATGTGTAAATAACTCCTCTGATGGAACAAGTAAAGCTGCTGTGGTGCTAGTGTTGGTGGTGGCGGCAGGCAGGCAAGTGGTAGCATGAGAGATGCCCGAAGCTAAGCTAGAGGAGGAGGACGGTGCGTCAAGGTTCCGAGCAGAAGCTGTAGTAGATTGGGTGTCTTGTGATAGCCAGTCAACTAAGTCCTCAGAACTTTGGGGGTTCAGGATATGTGGCCTCTGAACACTGGCCATTCTAGGGCCAAAGGGAATCCCAGCACCACGACGGCCCCTGCGGGGTGGCCTTCCTCTGCCTGTCATCTTTTTGGTTAAATTTGCACAACTGTCACACCTAATGTGATTTGCACTAGGGTGACACAATTTGCCCTGCAGGCAAAACAACTGGCAACTGTGACGTGAACTGACAGTGACGACCGCTTTTATTTAACAGTCAAAAAAGGTATTTTTTTTTTAATTTGCA
>NW_026610107.1:0-18539 GCF_029499605.1 Hyla sarda | reverse complement strand
CTCCATAATAGAGACCCCACACCAGATCCTCTATAATAGAGACACCACACCAGATCCTCTATAATAGAGACCCCAGACTCCTGTATACAGACCAGGTCCTCCATAATAGAGACCCCACAACAGATCCTCCATAATAGAGACCCCACACCAGATCCTCCATAATAGATACCCCAGACTCCTGTATACAGACCAGGTCCTCCATAATAAAGACCCCACAACAGATCCTCCATAATAGAGACCCCAGACCCCCTGTAAACAGACCCCAGACCAGATCCTCCATAATAGAGACCCCAGACCAGATCCTCCATAATAGAGACCCCACACCAGATCCTCCATAATAGAGACCCCAGACTACTGTATACAGACCCCAGACAAGATCCTCCATAATAGAGACTCCAGACCCCCTGTATACAGACTCCACACCAGATCCTCGATAATAGAGACCCCAGACCAGATCCTCCATAAGAGACCCTAGACAAGATCCTCCATAATAGAGACCCCCTGTATACCGACTGCAGACCAGATCCTCCATAATAGAGACCCCAGACCAGATCCTCCATAATAGAGACCCCAGACCAGATCCTCCATAATAGAGACCCCAGACCAGATCCTCCAAAATAGACTACACACCCCCTGTATACAGACCCCACACCAGATCCTCCATAATAGAGACCCCAGACTCCTGTATACAGACCCCAGACCAGATCCTCCATAATAGAGACTCCAGACCCCCTGTATACAGACCCCACACCAGATCCTCCATAATAGAGACCCTAGACCTGATCCTCCATAATAGAGACCCCAGACTCCTGTATACAGACCACAGACCAGATCCTCCATAATAGAGACCCCAGACTCCTGTATACAGACCCCACATCAGATCCTCCATAATAGAGACCCCAGACTCCTGTATACAGACCCCACACCAGATCCTCCATAATAGAGACTCCAGAGCAGATCCGCCATAATAGAGACCCCAGACTCCTGTTTACAGACCACAGACCAGATCCTCCATAATAGAGATCCCAGACCCCCTGTATACAGACTCCAGAGCAGATCCTCCATAATAGAGACCCCAGAGCAGATCCTCCATAATAGAGACCCCAGACTCCTGTATACAGACCCCAGACCAGATCCTCCATAATAGAGACCCCAGACTCCTGTATACAGACCCCAGACCAGATCCTCCATAATAGAGACCCTAGACCAGATCCTCCATAATAGAGACCCCAGACCAGATCCTCCATAATAGAGACCCCAGAACCCCTGTATACAGACCCCACACCAGATCCTCCATAATAGAGACCTTAGACCTGATCCTCCATAATAGAGACCCCAGACCAGATCATCCATAATAGAGACCCCAGACCAGATCCTCCATAATAGAGACCCCAGACCAGATCCTCCATAATAGAGACCCTAGACCAGATCCTCCATAATAGAGACTCCAGACCCCCTGTATACAGACCCCACACCAGATCCTCCATATTAGAGACCCTAGACCTGATCCTCCATAATAGAGACCCCAGACCAGTTCCTCCATAATAGAGACCCCAGACTCCTGTATGCAGACCCCAGACCAGATCCTCCATAATAAAGACTCAAGACCCCTGTATACAGACTTCCGACCAGATCCTCCATAATAGAGACCCCAGACCCCCTGTATACAGACCCCACACCAGATCCTCCATAATAGAGACCCCAGACCAGATCCTCCATAATAGAGACCCCACACCAGATCCTCCATAATAGAGACCCCACACCAGATCCTCCATAATAGAGACCACACACCAGATCCTCCATAATAGAGACCCCACACCAGATCCTCCATAATAGAGACCACACACCAGATCCTCCATAATAGAGACACCACACCAGATCCTTCATAATAGAGACCCCACACCAGATCCTCCATAATAGAGACCCCACACCAGATCCTCCATAAAAGAGACAACGCACCAGATCCTCCATAATAGAGACCCCAGACCAAACTCCCTGTATACAGACCCCAACCAGACCTTCTGTTTACAGACTCTAGACCAGACTGTCCTGTATACAGACCACATACCAGACTCCCTGTAAACAGACCCTATACCAGATCCCCTGTGTACAGACCCTATACCAGACCCCTGTGTAAAGACCCTATACCAGATCCCCTGTACACAGACCTTAGTCCAGACCTCCTGTATACAGACCCCAGACTAGACCTCCTGTATACAGACCCCAGATCAGACCCCTGTATACAGACCTCAGACCAGACCTCCTGTATACAGATGCCAGATCAGACCCCTGTATACAGACCTCAGACAAGACCAATTGTAAACAGACCTCAGACCAGACCTCCTGTATACACAGACTCCAGACCAGACCTCCTGTATACAGACCCCAGACTAGACCTCCTGTATACAGACCCCAGATCAGACCCCTGTATACAGACCCCAGACCAGACCTCCTGTATACAAACTCCAGACCAGACCCCTCTAAACAGACTCCAGACCAGACCTCCTGTATACAGACCCCAGACCAGACCCCTGTATACAGACCTCAGACCAGACCTCCTGTATACAGATGCCAGATCAGACCCCTGTATACAGACCTCAGACAAGACCAATTGTATACAGACCTCAGACCAGACCTCCTGTATACAGACCTCAGACCAGACCTCCTGTATCCAGATGCCAGATCAGACCCCTGTATACAGACCTCAGACAAGACCAATTGTATACAGACCTCAGACCAGACCTCCTGTATACAGACCTCAGACCAGACCTCCTGTATACAGATGCCAGATCAGACCCCTGTATACAGACCTCAGACAAGACCAATTGTATACAGACCTCAGACCAGACCTCCTGTATACAGACCTCAGACCAGACCTCCTGTATACAGATGCCAGATCAGACCCCTGTATACAGACCTCAGACAAGACCAATTGTATACAGACCTCAGACCAGACTTCCTGTATACAGACCTCAGACCAGACCTCCATTATAAAAAATCCCAAACCAGACTGAGAAAGTCAGAAGCAGAACACGTCTCAGAAACAGCAAGAATCAGGCAAGGCAATAGATCCCAATAACATGATATGAACAAGCCGCACATCAGGAAGCATGGGATGGCAGGACCCAGATTGGCTAACCCGTCTGCAGTCAGCAGAGCGCCCCCAGGTGAGTACAGGACAATGTAAGACATTTCTGAATGAGGAAATACCAATGATTAGATTATATTTATATTATGTAAGGTAAATAGAAAGATAGATATGAAAGATAGATAGAGAAGATAGAAAGATAGATAGATAGATAGATAGATAAATATGAGATAGATAGATAGATAAATATGAGATATATAGATAGATAGATATGAGATAGATAGATAGATATGAGATAGAAAGATATGAGATGGATAGATATGAGATAGATAGATAGATAGATATGAGATAGATAGATAGATAGATATGAGAGATAGATAGATAGATATGAGATAGATAGATAGATAGATATGAGAGATAGATAGATATATATGAGATAGATAGATAGATAGATATGAGAGATAGATAGATAGATAGATAGATATGAGATAGATAGATATGAGATAGATAGATATGAGATAGATAGATATGAGATAGATAGATATATAGATATGAGATAGATATGAGATAGATAGATATGACATAGATAGATATGAGATAGATGTCACGATGCCGGCTGGCAGGTAGTGGATCCTCTGTGCCAGAGAGGGATTGGCGTGGACCGTGCTAGTGGATCGGTTCTAAGTCACTACTGGTTTTCACCAGAGCCCGCCGCAAAGCGGGATGGTCTTGCTGCGGCGGTAGTGACCAGGTCGTATCCACTAGCAACGGCTCAACCTCTCTGACTGCTGAAGATAGGCGCGGTACAAGGGAGTAGACAGAAGCAAGGTCGGACGTAGCAGAAGGTCGGGGCAGGCAGCAAGGATCGTAGTCGGGGGCAACGGCAGGAGGTCTGGAACACAGGCTAGGAACACACAAGGAAACGCTTTCACTGGCACAATGGCAACAAGATCCGGCGAGGGAGTGAAGGGGAAGTGAGGTATAAATAGGGAGTGCACAGGTGAACACACTAATTGGAACCACTGCGCCAATCAGCGGCGCAGTGGCCCTTTAAATCGCAGAGACCCGGCGCGCGCGCGCCCTAGGGAGCGGGGCCGCGCGCGCCGGGACAGGACAGACGGAGAGCGAGTCAGGTACGGGAGCCGGGATGCGCATCGCGAGCGGGCGCTACCCGCATCGCGAATCGCATCCCGGCTGGAGACGGTATCGCAGCGCACCGGGTCAGTGGAGCTGCCCGGAGCGCTGCGGTAGCGAGAGAGAAGCGAGCGCTCCGGGGAGGAGCGGGGACCCGGAGCGCTCGGCGTAACAGTACCCCCCCCCTTGGGTCTCCCCCTCTTCTTAGAGCCTGAGAACCTGAGGAGCAGACTTTTGTCTAGGATGTTGTCCTCAGGTTCCCAGGATCTCTCTTCAGGTCCACAGCCCTCCCAATCCACCAAAAAGAACTTTTTTCCTCTGACCGTCTTGGAGGCCAGTATCTCTTTCACTGAGAAGACGTCAGAAGAACCGGAGACAGGAGTGGGAGAAACTAATTTGGGAGAGAAACGGTTGATGATGAGTGGTTTAAGAAGAGAGACATGAAAGGCATTAGGAATACGGAGAGAAGGAGGAATAAGAAGTTTGTAAGAGACAGGATTAATTTGGCACAAGACTTTGAAGGGACCAAGATAGCGTGGACCCAGTTTGTAACTGGGGACACGAAAGCGGACATATTTAGCGGAGAGCCATACCTTATCTCCGGGAGCAAAAATGGGGGGAGCTCTTCTTTTCTTATCGGCAAACTTTTTCATGCGAGATGAAGCCTGTAAAAGAGAAACTTGGGTCTCTTTCCATATGGTGGAAAGATCACGAGTCACTTCATCTACCGCGGGCAAACCAGAGGGCAAGGGAGTAGGGAGGGGGGAAGAGGGTGACGGCCGTACACCACGAAAAATGGGGATTTGGAGGAAGATTCAGAGACTCTAAAGTTATACGAGAATTCGGCCCATGGTAGAAGATCTGCCCAATCATCCTGGCGGGAGGAAACAAAATGTCGTAAATAATCACCCAAGACCTGGTTAATTCTTTCTACTTGTCCATTGGATTGAGGATGATATGCAGAAGAAAAGTTTAATTTAATCTTGAGTTGTTTACAGAGAGCCCTCCAGAATTTTGACACGAATTGGACGCCTCTATCCGAGACTATTTGTGTGGGCAACCCGTGAAGACGAAAAATGTGTACAAAAAATTGTTTAGCCAACTGAGGCGCTGAAGGAAGACCAGGAAGAGGGATGAAATGTGCCATCTTGGAGAATCGATCAACGACCACCCAAACAACAGTGTTGCCACGGGATGGGGGTAGGTCTGTAATAAAATCCATACCAATCAGAGACCAAGGCTGTTCGGGGACAGGCAGAGGATGAAGAAAACCAGCGGGCTTCTGGCGAGGAGTCTTATCCTGAGCACAGACAGTGCAGGCTCGCACAAAGTCCACGACATCCGTCTCCAGAGTCGGCCACCAATAGAAGCGAGAGATGAGTTGCACAGATTTCTTGATGCCTGTATGACCTGCGAGATGGGAGGAGTGACCCCATTTGAGGATTCCGAGGCGTTGGCGTGGAGAGACGAAGGTCTTTCCTGGAGGAGTTTGCCTGATGGAGGCTGGAGAAGTGGAGATCAGGCAGTCAGGAGGAATGATGTGTTGCGGAGAGAGTTCAACTTCCGAGGCATCCGAGGAACGAGAGAGAGCATCGGCCCTAATGTTCTTATCGGCAGGCCGAAAGTGAATTTCAAAATTAAATCGGGCAAAGAACAGAGACCACCTGGCCTGGCGAGGATTCAGCTGTTGGGCAGACTGGAGATAGGAGAGGTTCTTGTGATCGGTGTAAATAATAACAGGAAATCTTGATCCCTCCAGCAGATGCCTCCATTCCTCAAGTGCTAATTTAATGGCTAGAAGCTCTCGATCCCCGATGGAGTAGTTCCTCTCCGCCGGAGAGAAGGTCCTAGAAAAAAAACCACAAGTAACAGCATGCCCGGAAGAATTTTTTTGTAGAAGGACCGCTCCAGCTCCTACAGAGGAGGCATCAACCTCCAATAGGAAGGGTTTAGATGGGTCAGGTCTGGAGAGCACGGGAGCCGAAGAAAAGGCAGACTTGAGCCGTTTAAAGGCGTCTTCCGCTTGAGGAGGCCAAGACTTGGGATTGGCATTTTTTTTGGTTAAAGCCACGATAGGGGCCACAACGGTAGAAAAATGTGGAATAAATTGCCTGTAATAATTGGCGAACCCCAAAAAACGTTGGATAGCACGGAGTCCGGAGGGGCGTGGCCAATCTAAGACGGCAGAGAGTTTGTCTGGATCCATTTGTAGTCCCTGGCCAGAGACCAAGTATCCTAGGAAAGGAAGAGATTGGCATTCAAACAGACATTTCTCTATCTTGGCATAAAGTTGATTGTCACGAAGTCTCTGAAGAACCATACGGACATGCTGGCGGTGTTCTTCTAGATTGGCAGAAAAAATCAGGATATCGTCCAGATATACAACAACACAGGAGTATAAGAGATCACGAAAAATTTCATTAACAAAGTCTTGGAAGACGGCAGGGGCGTTGCACAGGCCAAAGGGCATGACCAGATACTCAAAGTGTCCATCTCTAGTGTTAAATGCCGTTTTCCATTCATCCCCCTCTCTGATGCGGATGAGATTATAAGCACCTCTTAAGTCCAGTTTGGTAAAGATGTGGGCACCTTGGAGGCGATCAAAGAGTTCAGAGATGAGGGGTAGAGGGTAGCGGTTCTTTATCGTGATTTTATTAAGACCGCGGTAGTCAATGCAAGGGCGTAGAGAGCCATCTTTTTTGGACACAAAGAAAAATCCGGCTCCGGCAGGAGAGGAGGATTTACGGATAAAGCCTTTTTTTAAATTTTCCTGGATGTACTCCGACATAGCAAGAGTCTCTGGGGCGGACAGAGGATAGATTCTGCCCCGGGGTGGAGTAGTGCCCGGGAGGAGGTCAATAGGACAATCATAAGGCCTGTGAGGAGGTAGAGTCTCAGCTTGTTTTTTGCAAAAAACATCCGCAAAGTCCATATAGGCCTTAGGGAGACCGGTTACAGGGGGAACCACAGAGTCACGGCAAGGGGTACTGGGAACCGGTTTTAGGCAGTCCTTGAAACAAGAGGGCCCCCAACTCTTGATCTTCCCAGTGGACCAATCCAGGGTTGGGGAATGGAGTTGAAGCCAGGGTAGTCCAAGGAGGATTTCGGAAGTGCAATTGGGGAGGACCAAAAATTCAATCTTCTCGTGATGAGGTCCGATGCACATTAGAAGGGGCTCCGTGCGGAAACGTATGGTACAATCCAATCTTTCATTGTTTACACAATTGATGTAGAGGGGTCTGGCGAGACTGGTCACTGGGATGTTGAACCTGTTGACGAGATAGGCCAAAATAAAATTTCCTGCAGATCCGGAATCCAAGAAGGCCATAGTAGAGAAGGAGAAGGCAGAGGCAGATATCCGCACAGGCACAGTAAGACGTGGAGAAGCAGAATAGACATCAAGGACTGTCTCACCTTTGTGCGGAGTCAGCGTACGTCTTTCCAGGCGGGGAGGACGGATAGGACAATCCTTCAGGAAGTGTTCGGTACTGGCACAGTACAGACAGAGATTCTCCATGCGGCGTCGTGTCCTCTCTTGAGGTGTCAGGCGAGACCGGTCGACCTGCATAGCCTCCACGGCGGGAGGCACAGAAACGGATTGCAGGGGACCAGAGGAGAGAGGAGCCGGGGAGAAAAAACGTCTTGTGCGAACAAAGTCCATATCCTGGCGGAGCTCCTGACGCCTTTCGGAAAAACGCATGTCAATGCGAGTGGCAAGATGGATGAGTTCATGTAGGTTAGCAGGGATTTCTCGTGCGGCCAGAACATCTTTAATGTTGCTGGATAGGCCTTTTTTAAAGGTCGCGCAGAGGGCCTCATTATTCCAGGATAATTCTGAAGCAAGAGTACGGAATTGTACGGCGTACTCGCCAACGGAAGAATTACCCTGGACCAGGTTCAACAGGGCAGTCTCAGCAGAAGAGGCTCGGGCAGGTTCCTCAAAGACACTTCGAATTTCTGAGAAGAAGGAGTGTATAGAGGCAGTGACGGGGTCATTGCGGTCCCAGAGCGGTGTGGCCCATGACAGAGCTTTTCCAGACAGAAGGCTGACTACGAAAGCCACCTTAGACCTTTCAGTAGGGAACTGGTCCGACATCATCTCCAAGTGCAGGGAACATTGGGAAAGAAAGCCACGGCAGAATTTAGAGTCCCCATCAAATTTATCCGGCAAGGATAGTCGTAGACCAGAAGCGGCCACTCGCTGCGGAGGAGGTGCAGGAGCTGGCGGAGGAGATGATTGCTGAAGCTGTGGTAGTAGCTGCTGTAGCATCACGGTCAGTTGAGACAGCTGTTGGCCTTGTTGCGCTATCTGTTGTGACTGCTGGGCGACCACCGTGGTGAGGTCGGCGACAACTGGCAGAGGAACTTCAGCGGGATCCATGGCCGGATCTACTGTCACGATGCCGGCTGGCAGGTAGTGGATCCTCTGTGCCAGAGAGGGATTGGCGTGGACCGTGCTAGTGGATCGGTTCTAAGTCACTACTGGTTTTCACCAGAGCCCGCCGCAAAGCGGGATGGTCTTGCTGCGGCGGTAGTGACCAGGTCGTATCCACTAGCAACGGCTCAACCTCTCTGACTGCTGAAGATAGGCGCGGTACAAGGGAGTAGACAGAAGCAAGGTCGGACGTAGCAGAAGGTCGGGGCAGGCAGCAAGGATCGTAGTCGGGGGCAACGGCAGGAGGTCTGGAACACAGGCTAGGAACACACAAGGAAACGCTTTCACTGGCACAATGGCAACAAGATCCGGCGAGGGAGTGAAGGGGAAGTGAGGTATAAATAGGGAGTGCACAGGTGAACACACTAATTGGAACCACTGCGCCAATCAGCGGCGCAGTGGCCCTTTAAATCGCAGAGACCCGGCGCGCGCGCGCCCTAGGGAGCGGGGCCGCGCGTGCCGGGACAGGACAGACGGAGAGCGAGTCAGGTACGGGAGCCGGGATGCGCATCGCGAGCGGGCGCTACCCGCATCGCGAATCGCATCCCGGCTGGAGACGGTATCGCAGCGCACCGGGTCAGTGGAGCTGCCCGGAGCGCTGCGGTAGCGAGAGAGAAGCGAGCGCTCCGGGGAGGAGCGGGGACCCGGAGCGCTCGGCGTAACAGTACCCCCCCCCTTGGGTCTCCCCCTCTTCTTAGAGCCTGAGAACCTGAGGAGCAGACTTTTGTCTAGGATGTTGTCCTCAGGTTCCCAGGATCTCTCTTCAGGTCCACAGCCCTCCCAATCCACCAAAAAGAACTTTTTTCCTCTGACCGTCTTGGAGGCCAGTATCTCTTTCACTGAGAAGACGTCAGAAGAACCGGAGACAGGAGTGGGAGAAACTAATTTGGGAGAGAAACGGTTGATGATGAGTGGTTTAAGAAGAGAGACATGAAAGGCATTAGGAATACGGAGAGAAGGAGGAAGAAGAAGTTTGTAAGAGACAGGATTAATTTGGCACAAGACTTTGAAGGGACCAAGATAGCGTGGACCCAGTTTGTAACTGGGGACACGAAAGCGGACATATTTAGCGGAGAGCCATACCTTATCTCCGGGAGCAAAAATGGGGGGAGCTCTTCTTTTCTTATCGGCAAACTTTTTCATGCGAGATGAAGCCTGTAAAAGAGAAACTTGGGTCTCTTTCCATATGGTGGAAAGATCACGAGTCACTTCATCTACCGCGGGCAAACCAGAGGGCAAGGGAGTAGGGAGGGGGGGAAGAGGGTGACGGCCGTACACCACGAAAAATGGGGATTTGGAGGAAGATTCAGAGACTCTAAAGTTATACGAGAATTCGGCCCATGGTAGAAGATCTGCCCAATCATCCTGGCGGGAGGAAACAAAATGTCGTAAATAATCACCCAAGACCTGGTTAATTCTTTCTACTTGTCCATTGGATTGAGGATGATATGCAGAAGAAAAGTTTAATTTAATCTTGAGTTGTTTACAGAGAGCCCTCCAGAATTTTGACACGAATTGGACGCCTCTATCCGAGACTATTTGTGTGGGCAACCCGTGAAGACGAAAAATGTGTACAAAAAATTGTTTAGCCAACTGAGGCGCTGAAGGAAGACCAGGAAGAGGGATGAAATGTGCCATCTTGGAGAATCGATCAACGACCACCCAAACAACAGTGTTGCCACGGGATGGGGGTAGGTCTGTAATAAAATCCATACCAATCAGAGACCAAGGCTGTTCGGGGACAGGCAGAGGATGAAGAAAACCAGCGGGCTTCTGGCGAGGAGTCTTATCCCGAGCACAGACAGTGCAGGCTCGCACAAAGTCCACGACATCCGTCTCCAGAGTCGGCCACCAATAGAAGCGAGAGATGAGTTGCACAGATTTCTTGATGCCTGTATGACCTGCGAGATGGGAGGAGTGACCCCATTTGAGGATTCCGAGGCGTTGGCGTGGAGAGACGAAGGTCTTTCCTGGAGGAGTTTGCCTGATGGAGGCTGGAGAAGTGGAGATCAGGCAGTCAGGAGGAATGATGTGTTGCGGAGAGAGTTCAACTTCCGAGGCATCCGAGGAACGAGAGAGAGCATCGGCCCTAATGTTCTTATCGGCAGGCCGAAAGTGAATTTCAAAATTAAATCGGGCAAAGAACAGAGACCACCTGGCCTGGCGAGGATTCAGCCGTTGGGCAGACTGGAGATAGGAGAGGTTCTTGTGATCGGTGTAAATAATAACAGGAAATCTTGATCCCTCCAGCAGATGCCTCCATTCCTCAAGTGCTAATTTAATGGCTAGAAGCTCTCGATCCCCGATGGAGTAGTTCCTCTCCGCCGGAGAGAAGGTCCTAGAAAAAAAACCACAAGTAACAGCATGCCCGGAAGAATTTTTTTGTAGAAGGACCGCTCCAGCTCCTACAGAGGAGGCATCAACCTCCAATAGGAAGGGTTTAGATGGGTCAGGTCTGGAGAGCACGGGAGCCGAAGAAAAGGCAGACTTGAGCCGTTTAAAGGCGTCTTCCGCTTGAGGAGGCCAAGACTTGGGATTGGCATTTTTTTTGGTTAAAGCCACGATAGGGGCCACAACGGTAGAAAAATGTGGAATAAATTGCCTGTAATAATTGGCGAACCCCAAAAAACGTTGGATAGCACGGAGTCCGGAGGGGCGTGGCCAATCTAAGACGGCAGAGAGTTTGTCTGGATCCATTTGTAGTCCCTGGCCAGAGACCAAGTATCCTAGGAAAGGAAGAGATTGGCATTCAAACAGACATTTCTCTATCTTGGCATAAAGTTGATTGTCACGAAGTCTCTGAAGAACCATACGGACATGCTGGCGGTGTTCTTCTAGATTGGCAGAAAAAATCAGGATATCGTCCAGATATACAACAACACAGGAGTATAAGAGATCACGAAAAATTTCATTAACAAAGTCTTGGAAGACGGCAGGGGCGTTGCACAGGCCAAAGGGCATGACCAGATACTCAAAGTGTCCATCTCTAGTGTTAAATGCCGTTTTCCATTCATCCCCCTCTCTGATGCGGATGAGATTATAAGCACCTCTTAAGTCCAGTTTGGTAAAGATGTGGGCACCTTGGAGGCGATCAAAGAGTTCAGAGATGAGGGGTAGAGGGTAGCGGTTCTTTATCATGATTTTATTAAGACCGCGGTAGTCAATGCAAGGGCGTAGAGAGCCATCTTTTTTGGACACAAAGAAAAATCCGGCTCCGGCAGGAGAGGAGGATTTACGGATAAAGCCTTTTTTTAAATTTTCCTGGATGTACTCAGACATAGCAAGAGTCTCTGGGGCGGACAGAGGATAGATTCTGCCCCGGGGTGGAGTAGTGCCCGGGAGGAGGTCAATAGGACAATCATAAGGCCTGTGAGGAGGTAGAGTCTCAGCTTGTTTTTTGCAAAAAACATCCGCAAAGTCCATATAGGCCTTAGGGAGACCGGTTACAGGGGGAACCACAGAGTCACGGCAAGGGGTACTGGGAACCGGTTTTAGGCAGTCCTTGAAACAAGAGGGCCCCCAACTCTTGATCTCCCCAGTGGACCAATCCAGGGTTGGGGAATGGAGTTGAAGCCAGGGTAGTCCAAGGAGGATTTCGGAAGTGCAATTGGGGAGGACCAAAAATTCAATCTTCTCGTGATGAGGTCCGATGCACATTAGAAGGGGCTCCGTGCGGAAACGTATGGTACAATCCAATCTTTCATTGTTTACACAATTGATGTAGAGGGGTCTGGCGAGACTGGTCACTGGGATGTTGAACCTGTTGACGAGAGAGGCCAAAATAAAATTTCCTGCAGATCCGGAATCCAAGAAGGCCATAGTAGAGAAGGAGAAGGCAGAGGCAGATATCCGCACAGGCACAGTAAGACGTGGAGAAGCAGAATAGACATCAAGGACTGTCTCACCTTTGTGCGGAGTCAGCGTACGTCTTTCCAGGCGGGGAGGACGGATAGGACAATCCTTCAGGAAGTGTTCGGTACTGGCACAGTACAGACAGAGATTCTCCATGCGGCGTCGTGTCCTCTCTTGAGGTGTCAGGCGAGACCGGTCGACCTGCATAGCCTCCACGGCGGGAGGCACAGAAACGGATTGCAGGGGACCAGAGGAGAGAGGAGCCGGGGAGAAAAAACGTCTTGTGCGAACAAAGTCCATATCCTGGCGGAGCTCCTGACGCCTTTCGGAAAAACGCATGTCAATGCGAGTGGCTAGATGAATGAGTTCATGTAGGTTAGCAGGGATTTCTCGTGCGGCCAGAACATCTTTAATGTTGCTGGATAGGCCTTTTTTAAAGGTCGCGCAGAGGGCCTCATTATTCCAGGATAATTCTGAAGCAAGAGTACGGAATTGTACGGCGTACTCGCCAACGGAAGAATTACCCTGGACCAGGTTCAACAGGGCAGTCTCAGCAGAAGAGGCTCGGGCAGGTTCCTCAAAGACACTTCGAATTTCTGAGAAGAAGGAGTGTATAGAGGCAGTGACGGGGTCATTGCGGTCCCAGAGCGGTGTGGCCCATGACAGAGCTTTTCCAGACAGAAGGCTGACTACGAAAGCCACCTTAGACCTTTCAGTAGGGAACTGGTCCGACATCATCTCCAAGTGCAGGGAACATTGGGAAAGAAAGCCACGGCAGAATTTAGAGTCCCCATCAAATTTATCCGGCAAGGATAGTCGTAGACCAGAAGCGGCCACTCGCTGCGGAGGAGGTGCAGGAGCTGGCGGAGGAGATGATTGCTGAAGCTGTGGTAGTAGCTGCTGTAGCATCACGGTCAGTTGAGACAGCTGTTGGCCTTGTTGCGCTATCTGTTGTGACTGCTGGGCGACCACCGTGGTGAGGTCGGCGACAACTGGCAGAGGAACTTCAGCGGGATCCATGGCCGGATCTACTGTCACGATGCCGGCTGGCAGGTAGTGGATCCTCTGTGCCAGAGAGGGATTGGCGTGGACCGTGCTAGTGGATCGGTTCTAAGTCACTACTGGTTTTCACCAGAGCCCGCCGCAAAGCGGGATGGTCTTGCTGCGGCGGTAGTGACCAGGTCGTATCCACTAGCAACGGCTCAACCTCTCTGACTGCTGAAGATAGGCGCGGTACAAGGGAGTAGACAGAAGCAAGGTCGGACGTAGCAGAAGGTCGGGGCAGGCAGCAAGGATCGTAGTCGGGGGCAACGGCAGGAGGTCTGGAACACAGGCTAGGAACACACAAGGAAACGCTTTCACTGGCACAATGGCAACAAGATCCGGCGAGGGAGTGAAGGGGAAGTGAGGTATAAATAGGGAGTGCACAGGTGAACACACTAATTGGAACCACTGCGCCAATCAGCGGCGCAGTGGCCCTTTAAATCGCAGAGACCCGGCGCGCGCGCGCCCTAGGGAGCGGGGCCGCGCGCGCCGGGACAGGACAGACGGAGAGCGAGTCAGGTACGGGAGCCGGGATGCGCATCGCGAGCGGGCGCTACCCGCATCGCGAATCGCATCCCGGCTGGAGACGGTATCGCAGCGCACCGGGTCAGTGGAGCTGCCCGGAGCGCTGCGGTAGCGAGAGAGAAGCGAGCGCTCCGGGGAGGAGCGGGGACCCGGAGCGCTCGGCGTAACAATAGATAGATAGATATGAGATAGATAGATAGATAGATATGAGATAGATAGATAGATAGATAGATAGATAGATATGAGATAGAAAGATATGAGATGGATAGATATGAGATAGATAGATAGATAGATATGAGAGATAGATAGATATGAGATAGATAGATAGATAGATATGAGAGATAGATAGATAGATATGAGATAGATAGATAGATATGAGAGATAGATAGATAGATAGATATGAGATAGATAGATATGAGATAGATAGATATATAGATATGAGATAGATATGAGATAGATAGATATGACATAGATAGATATGAGATAGATAGATAGATAGATATGAGATAGATAGATAGATAGATATGAGATAGATAGATAGATAGATAGATATGAGATAGATAGATAGATATGAAATAGATAGAAATGAGATAGATAGATATGAGATAGATAGATAGATATGAGACATATAGATATGAGATAGATAGATATGAGATAGATATGAGATATATAGATATGAGATAGATATATATGAGATAGATAGATAGATATGAGATAGATAGATATGAGATAGATAGATAGATATGAGATAGATAGATAGATAGATATGAGATAGATATGAAATAGATAGATATGAGATAGATAAATAGATAGATATGAGATAGATATGAGATAGATATGAGATAGATAGGTAGATAGATAGATATGAGATAGATAGATATGAGATAGATATGAGATAGATAGATAGATATGAGATAGATATGAGATAGATATGAGATAGATAGATATGAGATAGATAGATATGAGATAGATAGATAGATATGAGATAGATAGATAGGAGATAGATATGAGATAGATAGATATGAGATAGATAGATAGATAGATATGAGATAGATACATAAATAAATAGATATGAGATAGATAGATAGATAGATATGAGATAGATAGATATGAGATAGATAGATATGAGACAGAGAGATAGATAGATATGAGATAGATAGATATGAGATAGATAGATATGAGATAGATAGATATGAGATAGATAGATATGAGATAGATAGATAGATATGAGATAGATAGATATGAGATAGATAGATATGAGATAGATATGAGATAGATTGAGTTAGATAGATAGATATGAGATAGATAGATAGGAGATAGATAGATAGGAGATAGATAGATATGAGATAGATAGATATGAGATAGATAGATAGATATGGGATAGATAGATAGATAGATAGATATGAGATAGAAGATAGATATGAGATAGATATGAGATAGATAGATAGATATGAGATAGATAGATAGATAGATAGATAGATATATATGAGATAGATATGAGATAGATAGATATGAGATAGATATGAGATAGATAGATATGAGACAGATAGATATGAGATAGATATGAGATAGATAGATAGGAGATAGATAGATAGGAGATAGATAGATATGAGATAGATAGATATGAGATAGATAGATATGAGATAGATATGAGATAGATAGATAGATATGAGATAGATAGATAGGAGATAGATAGATATGAGATAGATAGATAGATAGATAGATATGGGATAGATAGATAGATATGAGATAGAAGATAGATATGAGATAGATATGAGATAGATAGATAGATATGAGATAGATAGATAGGAGATAGATAGATATGAGATAGATATGAGATAGATAGATATGAGACAGATAGATATGAGATAGATATGAGATAGATAGATACGGTAGATATGAGATAGATAGATAGGAGATAGATAGATATGAGATAGATAGATAGATATGGGATAGATAGATAGATATGAGATAGAAGATAGATATGAGATAGATAGATAGATATGAGATAGATAGATAGATATGAGATAGATAGATAGATATGAGATAGATAGATATGAGATAGATATAAGATAGACAGTAGTTATTGACAATGAGACGTCGGACATTGATGAGGTTTTGTTGCATTTGGGTCTGGCAGCAGGACTGGGGTCTTTCATTCACCTAGAGCATCCTTCCTCCTGTCTCCACGGTAACCCATCATGGAGGCCTGTATCATCCTCCTGTACGGTATCCATGGAGACTGTGGGCGGGGTGAGAAAATGGGGAGATGCAGGAAGGTGAAGACATAGGAGAGACAGGATAAGCTGGGGCGAGAGGGAAGGGGAGCGGAGAGACAAAAGAGGCCGATACATCTGATATAATGGGGCATGACGCACTGGGGGGAGGGGGGATATGGGGGGCACGGCTGCACGTCAGGTAAATTCAGGAGGGGGGCGGTAAAGAGATCGGATTGTGCAAGGTGGGAACAAGGACATGAATGGAGGGGGCGAGGGGAGGCGTGGAGGGAGAGGGGTCTTTTTAAGTTTTTTGCTAGTTCTACACATGACTTTAGTTCTTCAAACTGTGGACCTCCAGCTGTTGCAAAAACTACAACTCCCAGCATGCCTGGACAGCCAACGGCTGTCCGGGCATGCTGGGAGTTGTAGTTTTGCAACAGCTTGAGGTCCGCAGTTTGGAGTCCACTGGCTTAGTTCATCTACTATCGAGCGTATAGAGAATTAAGACCGATTCCGGAAAATCTCGCATTATGCATAAAGACTGACCTGAAAATCCCATTAACCAAGGTTCCTCCATTGTGACATATACAGGAAAATTCCTTTATTCCAGCATCAATGGGACCTGACGGATAGACTGTCAAATATTCTGTCAAAGATTCTGGATGAAGTTAACCCGGGACAAATACTTTTGTAATATATATATAAAACCAAGCCCTTTGTTTTTTTATGTATGCCTGATGAAGAGCACGGGCCGGCATGGAAACGCGGTATAGTTGTGTTGCATGTTTTTTATCAATAAAAGATTTCAGTGAAGCCTTCAAACCTTGGACCACAAATGTTACTATGGGCTGTGCTGGGATTGGTTGCTATGGGCTGTGCTGGGATTGGTTGCTATGGGCTGTGCTGGGATCGGTCGCTATGGGCTGTGCTGGGATCGGTCGCTATGGGCTGTGCTGGGATCGGTCGCTATGGGCTGTGCTGGGATCGGTCGCTATGGGCTGTGCTGGGATCGGTCGCTATGGGCTGTGCTGGGATCGGTTGTTGTGGGCTGTGCTGGGATTGGTTGCTATGGGCTGTGCTGGGATTGGTTGCTATGGGCTGTGCTGGGATTGGTTGCTATGGGCTGTGCTGGGATTGGTTGCTATGGGCTGTGCTGGGATCGGTTGCTATGGGCTGTGCTGGGATCGGTTGCTATAGGCTGTGCTGGGATTGGTTGCTATGGACTGTGCTGGGATTGGTTACTATGGGCTGTGCTGGGATTGGTTACTATGGGCTGTGCTGGGATTGGTTGCTATGTGCTGTGCTGGGATTGGTTGCTATGGGCTGTGCTGGGATTGGTTGCTAATGGCTGTGCTGGGATTGATTGCTATGGGCTGTGCTGGGATTGGTTGCTATGGGCTGTACTGGGATCAGTTGCTATGGGCTGTGCTGGGATCGGTTGCTATGGGCTGTACTGGGATCGGTTGTTATGGGCTGTGCTGCGATTGGTTACTATGGGCTATGCTGGGATTGGTTGCTATGGGCTGTGTTGGGATTGGTTGCTATGGGCTGTGCTGGGATTGGTTGCCATGGGCTGTGCTGGGATCGGTTGCTATGGGCTGTGCTGGGATCGGTTGCTATGGGCTGTGCTGGGATTGGTTGTTATGGGCTGTACTGGGATCGGTTCCTAAGGGCTGTGGTGGGGTTGATTGTTATGGGCTGGGCTTGGTTGCTATGGGCTGTGCTGGGATTGGTTGCTATGGGCTGTGCTGGGATTGGTTGCTATGGGCTGTGCTGGGATCGGTTACTATGGGCTGTGCTGGGATTGGTTGTTATGGGCTGTGCTGGGATCGGTTGTTACGGGCTGGGCTGGGATTGGTTGTTATGGGCTGTACTGGGATTGGTTGCTATGGGCTGTGCTGGGATTGGTTATTATGGGCTGTGGTGGGATTGGTTGTTATGGGCTGGGCTGGGATTGGTTGCTATGGGCTGTACTGGGATTGGTTGCTATGGGCTGTACTGGGATTGGTTACTATGGGCTGTGCTGGGATGACCAGTTTTGCATTGTCACCAGCCATTTACCGCTGATGTTATTGTATTTACAGGCCTTTACTTTTGCGCCATCCTTTTCGGATCACCCTGTATAACCCGATATCTGGCTGTCACCCTGGTATCTATTGCGCACTATCCTCAGGCGGTATCTACCATGAAGGTGACTTTTCTCGCCTCCTCAGGTGAACGCTCCCCGGTTATAGGATATAGT
>NW_026610106.1:0-18555 GCF_029499605.1 Hyla sarda | reverse complement strand
GCGAATTTTATTCGCGAATATCGCATATTCGCGAATATAGCACTATATATTCACAATTACGAATATTCGCATATTTTTTTAAAATTTTTTTCACAGTACACATCACAGTGATCCTCCCTCTCTGCTTCCAGCTTGTGTGGTGTAAAGAAGGCTCAAATACCACTGTGTTAGACTGGCGTACAAATGTTTGCATAGGCGAATTTTAGCATATGTGAAAATAAAAGGTGAATATTACGAATATGCAAATTTAGCGAATATATGACGAATATTCGTCCATATATTCGCAAAATATAGTGAATTCGAATATGGCCTATGCCGCTCAACACTAGCCTAGTCCAGCAACCACGCATTTACTACCAGTTAACCCCAGTACCCAGGTGAAAGTCAAAGCCTTGGGGTAAGCCTTACAGTCCGGGGATATATTCAAGTCAAGCTAGTCAAGTCCAAAGTAACTCAAGTCTAGCAATGGCTGCATACAAGTCAGGTCCAGCAAATTAGTCAAGCTCAAGTCACTAAAGTGTAGCGTGGGCTACATACAAGTCACGTCAATTCCAGGCTGTGTCATTCTGCCAGATTATGGTCACTTCCTGCTGCTTCCACCTTCAGGCTGTGTCATTGTGCCACCATATAGTCTTCTTATGCTGTTGACACCTTAAATTAAACTTTAAAAATTTTAATCTATCTAAAATCTTCAATTTAAATTTTCAAAAATATCTTTAATCTTCTCTATTGTGAGGCCCTATGGTCTCGTCAGGCTGTTGCCACCTCTAGGCTCTGTCATTGTGCCGCCATGTGACTCCTTGTTATATTGGGTTTTGTGGTCATACAGTATTAGTTCAAAGTAAACGCTTCGAGCACCCAGGACATTAAACTTGTGAATGTGACGCTGTTGTTGTTTTCCTTTCTGTTCCAGGTGTGTGCTTTGTTGGTGAACCGCTCAGCTCTAGTCCCACCCCCTGAAGAGAATACCTTGCAGGTTTTTAATTTACAGATAAGCAGATAAAGTACAGATAAGCTGTAATGATAACCTTAATAACCTTGTATAGCACACACCACTTATACAGCAATTCTCTGGTATACAGGTCTATGTCAATTTCTAACTGATTCACCAAGGGAAACATACAATGCTTTAAGTGTACCTTCCATTAGCAAAAAAAGCAGGGCTTTGTGCACTGGAGACAAGCAGGGTTGTGTAAACTGAGAACAAGCAGGGCTCTGTGCAGTAAGGACAAACAGGGCTCTGTACACTTAGGACAAACAGGGCTCTGTGCACTGAGGACAAGCAGGGCTCTGTGCAGTGAGGACAAGCAGGGCTCTTTGCACTGAGGACAAGCAGGGCACTGTACACTGTGGACAAGCAGGACTCTGCACACTGAGGACAAGCAGGGCTCTGTGCAGTGAGGACAAGCAGCGCTCTGTGCAGTGAGGACAAACAGCACTCTGTGCAATAAGGACAAGCAGGGCACTGTACACTGTGGACAAGCAGGACTCTGCACACTGAGGACAAGCAGGGCTCTGTGCAGTGAGGACAAGCAGCGCTCTGTGCAGTGAGGACAAACAGCACTCTGTGCAATAAGGACAAGCAGGGCTCTGTACACTGAGGACATGCAGGGCTCTGTGCAGTGAGGACAAGCAGGGCTCTGTACACTGAGGACAAACAGGACAAGCATGGCTCTGTACACTGAGGACAAGCAGGACTCTGTGCACTGAGGACAAACAGGGCTCAGTGCACTGAGGACAAGCAGGACTCTGTACACTGAAGACAAGCAGGGCTCTGTGCAGTAAGGACAAGCAGAGCTCTGTGCACTGAGGAAAAGCAGGGCTCTGAGCACTGAGGATAAGCAGGACTCTGTACACTGAGGACAAGCAGGGCTCTGTACACTGAGGACTAGAAGGGCTCTGTGCAGTGAGGACAAACAGGGCTCTGTGCAGTGGGGACAAGCAGGACTCTGTACAGTGAGGACAAGCAGGGCTCTTAACACTGAGGACAAGCAGGGCTCTGTACACTAAGGACAAGCAGAGCTCTGTGTAGTGAGGACAAGCAGGGCTCTATACACTGAGGACAAGCATGGTTCTGTACACTGAGGACAGGCAGGGCTCTGTGCACTGAGGACAAACAGGACTCTGTGCACTGAGGACAAACAGGAATCAGTGCACTGAGAACAAGCAAGACTCTGCACACTGAGGACAAGCAAAACTCTGTACACTGAGGACAAGCAGGGCTCTGTGCAGTGAGGACAAACAGAGCTCTGTGCACTTAGGACAAGCAGGGCTCTGAGCACTGAGGTTAAGCAGGACTCTGTACACTGAGGACAAGCAGGGCTCTGTGCAGTAAGGACAAGCAGCACTCTGTGCACTGAGGACAAGCATGGCTCTGCACACTGAGGACAAGCAGGGCTCTGTGCTGTGAGGACAAGCAGGGCTCTGCGCTGTGAGGACAAGTAGGGCTCTGTACACTGAGGACAAGCAGGGCTCTGTACACTGAGGACAAGCAGGGTTCTGCACACTGAGGACAAGCAGGGCTCTGTACACTGAGGACAAGCAGGGCTCTGTGCACTGAGAACAAGCAGGGCTCTGTACACTGAGGACAAACAGGGCTCTGTGCAGTGAGGACAAGCAGAGCTCTGTACAACGAGGACAAGCAGAGCTCAGTGCACTGAGGACAAGCAGGGCTCTGTGCAGTGGGGACAAGCAGGACTCCGTGCAGTGAGGACAAGCAGGGCTCTTAACACTGAGGACAAGCAGGGCTCTGTACACAAAGGACAAGCAGAGCTCTGTGCAGTGAGGACAAGCAGGGCTCTGTACACTGAGGACAAGCAGGGCTCTGTGCACTGAGGACAAACAGGGCTCAGTGCACTGAGGACAAGCAGGACTCTGTACACTGAGGACAAGCAGGGCTCTGTGCAGTGAGGACAAGCAGAACTCTGTGCACTGAGGACAAGCAGGGCTCTGTACACTGAGGACTAGCAGGGCTCTGTGCGGTGAGGACAAGCAGTACTCTGTGCACTGAGGACAAGCAGCACTCTGTGCTCTGAGGACAAGCAGGGCTCTGTACACTGAGGACAAGCAGGGCTCTGTGCTGTGAGGACAAGCAGGGCTCTGTACACTGACGACAAGCAGGGCTCTGTGCTGTGAGGACAAGTAATGCTCTGTACACTGAGGACAAGCATGGCTCTGTACACTTAGGAAAAGCAGGGCTCTGTGCAGTGAGGACAAGTAGCGTTCTGTGCAGTGAGGACAAGCAGCGCTCTGTGCAGTGAGGAAAAGCAGAACTCTGCACTGAGGACAAGCAGGGTTCTGTACACTGAGGACAAGCAGGGTTCTGTACACTGAGGACAAGCAGGGCTCTGTACACTGAGGACAAGCAGGGCTCTGTGCACTGAGAACAAGCAGGGCTCTGTACACTGAGGACAAGCAGGGCTCTGTGCAGTGAGGACAAGCAGAGCTCTGTACACCGAGGACAAGCAGGGCCCTGTACACTGAGGACTAGCAGGGCTCTGTGCGGTGAGGCCAAGCAGTACTCTGTGCACTGAGGACAAGCAGCACTCTGTGCTCTGAGGACAAGCAGGGCTCTGTACACTGAGGACAAGCAGGGCTTTGTAGACTGAGGACAAGCAGGGCTCTGTGCTGTGAGGACAAGCAGGGCTCTGTACACTGAGAACAAGCAGGGCTCTGTGCTGTGAGGACAAGTAGTGCTCTGTACACTGAGGACAAGCATTGCTCTGTACACTTAGGAAAAGCAGGGCTCTGTGCAGTGAGGACAAGTAGCGTTCTGTGCAGTGAGGACAAGCAGCGCTCTGTGCAGTGAGGAAAAGCAGAACTCTGTGCACTGAGGACAAGCAGGGTTCTGTACACTGAGGACAAGCAGGGTTCTGTACACTGAGATCAAGCAGGGCTCTGTACACTGAGGACAAGCAGGGTTCTGTGCACTGAGAACAAGCAGGGCTCTGTGCACTGAGGACAAGCAGGGCTCTGTGCAGTGAGGACAAGCAGAGCTTTGTACACCAAGGACAAGCAGAACTCCGTGCACTGAGGACAAGCAGGGCTCTGTGCAGTGGGGACAAGCAGGACTCTGTGCAGTGAGGACAAGCAGGGCTCTTTACACTGAGGACAAACAGGGCTCTGTACACTGAGGACAAGCAGAGCTCTGTGCAGTGAGGACAAGCAGGGCTCTATACACTGAGGACAAGCATGGCTCTGTACACTGAGAACAAGCAGGGCTCTGTGCACTGAGGACAAACAGGGCTCTGTACAATGAGGACAAGCAGGGCTCTGTACACTGAGGACAAGCAGGGCTCTGTACATTGAGGACAAGCAGGGCTCTGTACAGTGAGGACAAGCAGGGCTCTGTGCTGTGAGGACAAGCATGGCTCTGTACACTGAGGACAAGCATGTCTCTGTACACATAGGAAAAGAAGGGCTCTGTGCAGTGAGGACAAGCAGCGTTCTGTGCAGTGAGGACAAGCAGCGCTCTGTGCAGTGAGGAAAAGCAGCACTCTGTGCACTGAGGACAAGCAGGGCTCTGTGCAGTGAGGACAAGCAGGGCTCTGTATACTGAGGGCAAACAGGGCTCTGTGCACTGAGAACAAGCAGGGCTCTGCACACTGAGGACAAGCAGGGCTCTGTACACTGAAGAAAAGCAGGACTCTGTGTACTGAGGACAAGCAGGGCTCTGTGCACTGAGGACAAGCAGGGCTCTGTATACTGAAGACAAGCAGGGCTCTGTGCACTGAGGCTCTATGACATGCTCCTGGCTCAAAAAGCAGGATGATTGACAAACTAGGAGCCTGCACAGAGCCCTGCTTGTCCTGCCCTTATTTCCTGTATTTGTTCTCCTCCCAGAGACACACATGCAATAGCTGCAGGGACACCATTTTTTCACCCAAAAAAAGAAACTTTTTTTAACCAATGTATATTTCAAATATGCATGTAATGGTATTATTTACATTATATAAACAGTTTTTGCTAATGACAGGTACACTTTAACATAGGCACATGTAGGATTTATGGACCCATAGTACAGAACAGCTACCATATACAGTATGCCCAGAGTAGATTGCTAAATTGCAGGTGCATGAGACCTTTAACTAAAACTTGCACTTACCGAAACTGATTTGTCCATAGAATGATATTACTGATTAAATAATACCTGGGCCCTGATGTCAGACTTCATTCGGAATGACACATTGACTTACATTATCATCTTGTAAGTAGTATTTTGTGAAATTAACATATCTTACTAGTGATCATGTAAGTCCCCTTCACTTCCTGCCTCTCCCAGAGAACATTTAGAATTCCAGTGAGACTTGACTCTCACCTGACTCTGCAACCTTTATGAGACTCATTTGCACATTAAGACAGATTTTTGCATAACCTTATATAAGTATATTATAAATACGTTGAGACATGTTATCAGTGCTAGGAATACCTACTGGATGGTTCCATAGGACTTACTATTATCTCTTATCTCAAGCGTTTATGTATTTTATGGTTCCTGTCTAAAGTTTATGATCAATAAATGGTACTCACGTGGGCTTCCCTGGTTTTCTGAGTACAGCAGCTGAAATTTGCACAAACCCTAAAAGCAAGAGGCATTGTGCACTATATTTTTGATGATGAAGGCCCCCATATACATGACAGAAAAGTGGTCTGAATCTGCGATTTGGCTTGCATCATACCCTTTGATGTCATGAATTAGCACCAACAATTGGCAAAAAATGCTTTAAAATTTCTAGTGTGTAGTATTGCTGTTTCAGCTTGTTATCCCCTACTTATTACTACTAAGATGTCATCGGGGCTGTATCTAGTCCCAACTGTTTGCCCTATGTCATGGCTCAGCAGATGTGATTGACAGGCAAGGAGCTTCCTACAACTCTTGCTGCAGCCACTGAAGTGTTGACTTTAGGGAATCACTGCGCCTGTGTGGAATAGCCTCGAACGCAGTGTGAAGAAGATCTCCATGGGTCACCTTCTAGGAGCCAGCATTCCCCCTGGCATGGCAGCACTTTACCCTGTTGACCAGAGTAAGTATAATGTTGGCTTGGCCAGCAGTATAATAGCCCTGGAAGGTGTCCTGCAGCAATCATTTTGTTTATCTGCAGTTGAGGCTATGACATGCAGGCTCAGTGATGGCCTGAAGCTGAGTGGCTGCTTCGAGTGACATAGAAAGTGCCTTGCCTGTCAACCACACAGGCAAACAGCCATTAGTAGTTACGGCACAGATGACTAACACACGGTACACAGCAGAATAAGAGTTACTTTTCTAAGAATTGCAATAACGGGCCGCTATACCATAGACATGGTAGGAACAATTATTTAAACCTCCACAGCAAAGTGTGAGCAGCCTTATAGAATAAAACCTGATTACAAGTCTTTGGGACTTGCATTGAGGGGGCAAGGCCGTGACATCATGAGCCTCCGGCGGTGCACCCAACACTCTAAACAAATGCAGAGTGATCACAGAGGTCCCCAGCGGCGGGACCCCCGTAATCAGACATCTTATCCCCTATACGTTGGATAGGGGATAAGATGTCTAGGGGTGGAGTACCCCTTTAAGAGCTTTTAATATAGAGACACTAGTAGTATCCATAATCCTACTAAACAACTGTATTTTAATCAGGATATAAACTGGAAGTTAGGGACCATATAGGCCTGTACAAGGAGTAGTTTTTGATGGGAGAGGCAAAGATTCATTTGTATTGAAGAAAACTTGATTGGCTCAAGTAGCAACGTGTCTTGGTGCACCTAGGTTCCATTCATCAGACTTAGAAAAAGTCATATTATCTGCTTCCAGTGGCAGAAAAGTTTTAGAATTCCCAGGCAATCTTTTAGCCCAAGACTTGCCTTGAAATAATGCGAGGAGACGGACATATGTCCACAATTCCCATAGACTTGCTTGGGAATCCCATTTGATTGGTGTTTCTTAAATGGGTTATGCAAGTTTATAAAATATTGTTTAAATGCACTAAGACAATAAAACAACCCATACTTACCTACCTGATCCAGCCATTAGCCCCCATACAAGCTCAGGTGAGTATGGATTGTTTTATTGTTTTTGTGTGTTTGGGGCCATTCTCAAACATATTCTATAACTTGGATAACCCCTTTAATGGAGCCTTTATATGGCCGAAGGTCTGCACAAACAAATGCTGAATCATTTGTGCGGCGGTTCACTTACATTATTGTTGGCAGCATATGAGAGATGTCTTGCCGACAAATGAAAATTTCTTTAATGGAAGTTTCTCCTTTCCTTTTTCACTTATATGTGGCACCTGAAGGTTCCTTTATCTCAAAGGTCCTTTATGATCCCTCACCAGATTTCTACTAGAGTAAAAGCTTCTTACCAGAACTGTTGTAGTGACTCAGTATAACAGTAAATGCTTTGTTTTGTACTATGAGCCAAAAGTGATCTCATTTACAGTTATATATAAGTCCGATAGGGTTACACCTTCTGTAACTGTGTAGACACAGCCATGTAGATAAGATTGTGACAGTGACTTAACTGTTGCTGGAAGATGAATCTTTATTACTTTATTAATGGTAGCAGCTTTATAACATTATAACACATAAAATAAAAATAAGGCCATAAAAATTGTAAAATAAAGCAGCCATATTTTTAATCTGATAATCTGCTCTATCAAAGTCTATGGAAAAGCAGGTGTCAGTGCAAATGCTGCTTAAAAAAACTAAAACATCCGTAATTCTAATGTTAGAATTACATCTACAAATCGCTGTTTCAGAAAATACCAGAAATGTTAAGAAACCTATAGGCACCACATATCTATATATTTACAACTTCTGCAACTTCAACGTATAGATGTATGCATACTTGCCCAAATTTTAATCTCTAACCTCAGAATGTTTAAAGCGTACCTTTCAGTTCCCCCAAAAAATAAATAAATATATATATATATATATATATATATATATATATATATATAAAAATATAGATATGTTACTCAGTACCTAATCCTGACCATGTATATCTCTTTTTATGCCTCTATCACCTATATTTATGATAAAAATCCCTCTTTTTATTAGCTCAGAGTGCTACAAATCCTCTCAGGGGAAGGGGGCGTGTCCATACCTTGTGGTGGTTGGAGGTGATTGGTGTGTGGTCAGAGAGGGTGTGTCCCTCCTTGTGATGGTGGGAGGTGATTGGTCTTTCTGCTCATAAAGCCTTGTCTCTATATCATCTCTTGTCCATGACTCATGCACAAGCCTAATACTGCTGCAGGACTGGTTAGTGTCCCAGTAGGTATGGGGACCCCTATTGGCGGGATTTTCAGGAGCTTTTTTCTTTATTAAATATTTAAAAAAATCTAAACAATCATATTACAAAAGGTCTTTAATTCTCTTCAGTAACAACATCTAAAAAGTTTTTTGGTTTTTGGATTTGACAGTTCCCATTTAATCTCTACCCCTCCCAGGACTAATAATAATTCTTCATTTTATGTAGCATACACAGATTCTGCATCACTGTACACTCAAAATCGGTCCCTGTCCCCTTGGGGGCTCACAATCTATCAGTATGTTTTTATAGTGTAGGAAAAAAACTACACAAACATGGGGAGAACATTGCAGATGTTGTCCTTGGGATTTAAATCTAGGACCACAGCACTGCAAGACAAAACTGCTAATCAATGAGCCCCTGTGCTCTCAAAATGCCCAGGAACACTCACAAAATGACCAACGGGATGGGGTTTGCATAAGCCCTTCTGCTACTATGGTCTGATGGTCTGTTCAATGAGATTGCCCAGAAAAATCAGGAATGTTGACAACAATGCGGTTGGAGCAATGAGAAAGTTAATGCTACAACCCTAAAGTTATAATGGAGATCAGTAAGCAAATGACACATTAAAGGATAATTCCGGGATGTACAACTTATCCTCTATCCTAAGGATGGGGATAAGTGTTAGATCACTAGTGTTGCTCGCGAATATTCGCAATGCAAATTTTATTCGCGAATATCGCATATTCGCGAATTCGCGGATATTAGCGAATTTGGCAATATATATTCGTAATTACGAACATATTTTTTTTCTCCACTGTACATATCACAGTGGTCACCCCTCTCTGCTTCACGCTTGTGTGGTGTAAAGAAGGCTCTAATACTACTGTGTGAGACTGGCGTGCGAATTTTCGCATATGCAAAAATTAGCATATGGTAATTTTCGCATATGCAAATTTTCGCTTATGCTAAATTTGCATGTGCTAATTTTCGCATATACGAATTTTCGCATATGCGCAAATATAACGCGAATATTACGAATATGCGAATTTAGCGAATATATGACGAATATTCGACCACATATTCGCGAAATATCGCAAATTTGAATATGGTTTATGCCGCTCAACACTGTAGATCACGGGGGGTCCGACTGTTGGGCCCCCAGCTATCTCCCCAATGGAGCCCCGGCTCCCTGAATGGAACGAAGCTGCGGCCGACACGCCCCTCCATGCAGTTCTATGGCAGAGCCGGAGATTGCCGAAAGCAGCGCTCCGGCTCTCCCATAGAACTGCATGGAGGGGGCATGGAGGTCGCTGCTTCCGGCAGTGGTCGAAAATGCCCGTTCGATGCAGGGAGCCAGGGCCCCCGCGATCTAGCACTTATCCCCTATCCTTTGGATAGGGGATAAGTTGTACATCCTGGAAGTATCCTTTAATGCAGGTTACTGTGAAGATCACTGTCATAGGAGTTAGGACATTTGCTTTAAATATTCACTTTGTTTTCCATTTCGTCCTACAGTAGCACTGTAAGATGATGTGGCCTCATACAGCTATAGTGTGGTTAAAGGGAATGTCTGATCAGAAAATGACCTATTACTCATGAAGTTTTTTCTGTTAAACATGTTTTTAAATATTTTTTGGTGTTTTGTTTTTAATTTTACGATCTTTATTATAAAATAATCCTGAAATCTTGCAGTACACTGCACGGTGGCACCAGTATATATCCAACACAGAGGTCCAGCAGCACACCAGGGAATTGGCAAACAAGGTGTTTTTTTTTATCATCCCATGTTTAGATACAACGTTTCAGTAGTATCTCACTGCCTTTCTCAAGCATCTGCTTGAGAAAGGCAGTGAAATACTGATGAAACATTGTATCTGAACATGGGATAATAAAAAACGCCTTGTTTGCCAATTCCCTGGTGTGCTGCACGACCTCTGTGTTGGATATCTCTAAACAGTCTGCGACTGAGACTGTTTCAACCAGCCTGCACGCTTCAACTGCAATTTACTTTGGTTGTGCTGCCTCAAACACCCCTTTGGCACCAGTATATAGATAAGGCAAGATCTACCACCATTCACAATAGTCGTTCTTCAAAGCTCCTCCTCCCTTTGAAATGACTTCTGGACAGATCGCAGAGCATGCCCACAAAATGTTTACATTCTGTTGTGTCTATTGCACACACAGATTCCATAAAAACACAGAGGAGGGAAGTTATCAATGCCTTTACCAGAAAACTGGTGTAAAAGAGTTGCAATTTTTTATTCAAATATTTTATACAATTTTGGTTTTGTCAAAACCTACACAAAAAAGCACTGATAAAACTGTATTATTGGAAATGGTGAAAAAAATTTGCCAAAATTCTGAAAATTATGCACACAGTATGATAAGTTTGTAACAAAAATGTCTGACACTTTTCTCTCGCTTATGCCATTTCATGGCTGGCGAACTTCAATCTGTTGTCCAGTATTAGAAAACGATGCTTCCCCCCCCCCCCCCCCCCCAAAAAAAAAACATACCAGTCCTATCCACAGGTTTGTGTGTAGTACTGCAGCTCATTACTATTCACTTCAATAGAGCTAAGCTACAATACCAGACAAAACCTGTGGTCAGGAGTGGTGCTGTTTTTCTAATACTGAACAACCCTGTTTAATTAGTGGATTTTATGTCTCACCTCTTATGTCTTTTCAAAAAGTGTCTTAACCCGAAAATAAAATTTATGTATGAGTTTCTGGGAAGGTGACCCCTAAACCATTTGGTGTGCATTTTTTTTCATCTCCAAAAAACCCACCTCTTAAAGATGGCCACCTCATCCAAACCACATTTCCTCTGACAAACTGTCAGTTCACCACATATTATGCACACTTTCCCACTTACTCCATTTTCTTTGAGAAGACCATTTCCATAGAAGATCACTTTTCACTTAAATTTTGGGTAGTCAGGTCAAAGAGTTTTCACTGTACACAGAAAGATCTGGAGTTCATTCGGCCTTATCACTGCTCGCCTGGCACCTGTTTTTCAGTGCCGGACATTGTACCATTATCTCTCCTGTGAGGTATATTCAGATGCGCTTGTGCTGAGGTTGTTGCCGTGCAGCTGAGAAATGCACATTGAAAGTGCAAACTTCATATTTTTGTGGTTTTAAGGATGTGGAACCCTAAAAAAGGTATATTATGTGAGAAAGGTTATGTTAATTAATATACTCTTAGGTCACAGCAGTTGCAGAGTTACAACATCTATTCGTATTCATGTCCACAGAAAATTCTCTAAAGTGTACCTGTCAGATCACACCAAAAAGAAAATGAAATAATATTTTACTTAGTCCCTAATCCTCACCATGTACATCTAATTTTTATGCCTCTATCAACTATATTTATTATAAAATACCTCATTTTATTAGCTCAAAGTGTTAGAAATCCTCTCAGGGAAAGGGGACGTGTCCCTCCTTGTGGTGGTGGATGGTGATTGGTGTGTCTGCTCATGCAGCCTTGTCCATGACTCATCTCTTGTCCATGACTCAAGCTGATGCTTCTTTTTTTTTATTCTTTATTTATTTATTTATTTAAGTGAACTCAAAAGAGAAGGGCACACTAGGCGCTCCTACACACCTCTTTGTCCAATATACATATTATGTTCAATTTACACAATAGAGGGAAAAAAAACACAACATTTACTACCTCCAACAAGGCACTATATATACTCCTCTTAATTACTACGGACTAACTAACTGTCCTAAACTGAGTCTACCCAGTCATCCTCTCCCCTCCTGAGTTCAATTTCCTCCAAAAATATAACACAACACCAATCATACAAACAAAACACCACAAACAACACAAAACAAAACAAGTCAAAACAGCAAAAAAACTAAAAAGAGAGAAAAAAAAGAAAAGAAAAAAGAAAAATGAAATAAATAAATATTTCTTTTAAACTAGTTTCTATGTCCTTCCCGCTCTTCCTCACATCACTACCACTTCTATTCCTCTATTCCAAGTAGGCCTATCCATCTCCCCCTCTATCCCACTTCAATGCTCATCTGTCCTCTCAGATCTAATTAACCCACTGTATCAGCATATTCCTCCTCCTCTCTAAATTCCACCCATGGATACCACGTCTGGAAAAACCTCTCTGATGTCCTGTGAATGGCAGCTGTCAAGTATTCCATCCACATCAGATCATTCACCCTAGATACCCAAATTTCCCTATTTTACTTCTTTGGAAGTAGATAAGTACTCACCTTTTTTTCTCTACATATCGATAGTGTGGCGCCCATAGTCGGATGTCTACCTAACTGTGAAACCTCCTTAGGTCGGCACCAAGGTATGCAGTTAAGAGGGATCTGCATGCCCATCCGAGGTATGACTTTGAGGATGGATGTTCGAGACAAATATGTACAGCAACCATTGGAAAGAAAATGTGTCCAGGTTATGAAGAAAATGTAAACATTAACAGAACACAAGCATAATGAAGGTATCTCTTGACCCAAAAATATAATAAAATGATTCGCACTGTGAACCAATTGTTTCTTGTGTTTTCTTATTTCTTTTATCAACAAATGTCTTGATGTTTTTTTTTATTTCCTTTTTTTTTACATGCTTACTTTCTTTTTTATTCTTTCCTTTTTATTTTTTCATTCCTTTTCTTCTTTTATTTTACTATTCATTTTCTTTCCTGTAATACTTATTAATGTTGATTGTATTGACATAACATTTTGCATACTTGCTTTTCTTCTTTTTGTTAACAATTTAGAAAAATAAGAAAAATAAACAATTATATTAAAAAAAAAAGAGGGATCTGCATGAAAGATTGCTCTATTGCCACCCATTGCTTCGACTGGGCATGGCGACACTAATCCACAGTTTGTGTCAATAGTGCCGCCTGGTGGTATGTCTGAAGATCTGGTAAACCTACCCCGTCTGCCGACTTTGGGTGACACAACACTGACCTCTTTAAACATACTGTCTTTTTATTCCAAATAAATTTGTTTTGAAGGGAGTCAAGGGATCTAAAAAAAAAACGGGGGATCTTCACTGGCATACACTGAAATGCTTACAAAAATGTTGGTAATATCGAAATCTTAAATGCTGCACATCTGCTGAACCAGGTGAATGTCCCTCCAGCCCATAATGTACAGCGGGCCCGTACTTCATTCAATAATGGAGGGAAGTTCAGCTGATACAGCTTACTCATATCTTCTGAAGAAGCACTCCCAGATACTTTAAAGGGGTTATCCAGAATTGTTTTTCCATATATATATATATATATATATATATAGAGAGAGAGAGAGAGAGAGAGAGAGAGAGAGAGAAGAGAGAGAGAGAGTAGTTAGGAGTAGCTGTAATAGTCCAGTGATGCAAAAATCAAAATCATCGGTAGTTGCAGTATCTTGTAATACCTTTTTTATTGTTCTTGAAGATTTGCGTTGTTAGGCGGCTCTATGCGGTATCGGTACCGCATACAGCCACCTAACAACGCAAATCTTCAATCAATAAAAAAGGTAAAAAGATACTGCAACTACCGATGATTTTTGCTATAATATATATATATATATATATATATATATATATATATATATATATATATATATATAATATTGCAACTGGCTCCAGAAAGTTAAACAGATTTGTAAATTACTTCTATTAAAAAAAATCTAATCCTTTCAGTACTTTTCAGCTGCTAAAGTTGAGTTGTTCTTTTTCTGTCTAAGTGCTCTCTGATGACACCTTTCTCTGAACTGTCCAGAGTAGAAGCAAACCCTTTTTGAGTTCTTTTAATTACAGAGAGTAGCTCTTCCTTGGAAACCGGGTTCTCCTATAGGATGATATCTTCTTTCTGCAAAACAGGCATACCTGAATCCCTAATGTACTCCTGTATTTTATCGCTAAAATTTAGCCGAATTAGAAATGTCAGTGGAGTATAACTCCACATAAAAGTCCCTAAATGCTTCAGCTATTTCTGATGGAAGATGTACTAATGTATGGGATCGGTTGCGTATTAAAGGGAAAACTTATCTAGCCTGTCGTTTACGCAATGCTCTGGCTAATGTACTCCTACATTTATTCCCAAATTTCAAAAAATTCCATCTCACCTTGAATAGTGCTGCTTTTGCCTTATTTAATAAAAGGGATCGAATTTCTTCGCTTTTCTGCAGTACATCCACCTTTCCGATCTACCAATGAGTGTGACTTGTGTTGTGTCCCCAGTTCCCTCAACTCTTGTAACAAATTAACAAGTTTTAATGCATTTACCCTTTTAATGTGTGACCGTGTTTTATCAAAGCGCCTCAAATTACACATTTATGGGCCTCCCATAATTGTACATGGGATACTTCATCTGATGCATTCTCCTGAAAGAAATCTGTCAATGTCCCTTTAAGGTCTCTCACAACCTCTGCATCACTCGGAGAAAGGAATTCAACTTCCACTGCCACTGTACTGGATATGGCGCTGGCATTTCGACAATGAGTGTCACCAGTGCATTGTCGAAAACGTAATCATATCAATCTCTGAGTGATGTAAGAGGTGTAGATCCTTGTGCTTCAAAAAGAAATAATCCAATAGGGAGTATGCATCATGAGAAGATCAATAATATGAATAATCACGATCCCTAGGATGACAAATGCGCCAGGTATCTACTAATTGAAAATTATGAAGGAGAATTCGAATGCGTTGAGGGCATCTGCTCTCAAACCCCTACTAAATATATACTTTATGTAAAAAAAAAATAAAAAAAAATGTTCAACCATATTATACTGTGTAAGAGAGAGGTGGGAGAGAGGACAATGCGGTGGCCCAGTATGGGAGGTGTTACCCCGTACCCTTGCTGCCCTGTCAGGAAGCCTCCTTCAGTGTCCCCAGGGCCCTTGCCCTGTTTCCCCCTGAACATATCTTCTGCAGTGTATTGTATTATAAAATGTGTTGTATCTCATGTCATAAGAGTTATGTCATGTGATTGTTACCCAGGAGGTACAAGTGACCAGGTGATCCAAGAGTGACCTAGGGGCTCTATGCTAGTCTCCCCCCATATAAGCCCTGAGTGGAGCTCTCTCTCTTGGAGCTTAGAGCTCTTGCTCCTGCTGAGGTCCAGTGCAGTTCGTCTAGTGTGTGTGTCCAGTGTTGGAGGCCTCAAAGTCAAGTCCTGCAGCCACCATCAACTCAAGTAAGATAAAGTCCCAGCTTTATGAGTCAAGTCAGTCCTATCATCTGCCAAGTCAGCATTGTCTGCATTCAATTGTGCACTCCTACTACAAGTCCCAGCAAGCTCTTAAGGTCTCTGCGTCACTGATCACCTCCTTGGGCCCTGGCTGAACTGTATAGGCTTTACCATCTGTCTACCCTCAGTAAAGCTACCATTGTCCGTAACTTGGCGTCGGAGTCTTTGCTGACTCCAGTGCCTATCCCAGGATCCAGCGGTATGCCTTCGGGTGGTTTTAGGCTAAACCACACCATGGCAACATGAATACAAGGGGTTAATGCCATCCTGCCCCTAGGGTAACAACATCTGCCCTCATCACACCCCGCTACCACAAAAAGAAAAAGAAAAAAAAAAAACCCTACCCCATGTGCTTATGTGTATCATCTATGATGTAAGCACCATAGTTTAATTCGGGGACATAATCCCTAATAAGTGTTCACGAGGACCCTAGTCCCTGATGTGTATCAACCTATAAAAAAAAAAAAAGACCCCCCACTTCTTCTTCTCTTCTCCCTCACCCTTTTTTTTATTTTTTTTTATTTATCAATTGTGGTTCGTTCCATCAACAGGCCAACCTCAACAATTATAATGACATATTATTCAAAAACACCATATAAGTGTTGAAGGGAAAATATTCAAATATAAACACATTATATAACCACCTTATACTATGCAGGGAAAGAGGAAAAGAAAGAGGGGAAAGATAATTTAAAAAACTGCCCCATGTGTTTATGTGTATCATCTATGATGTGAACACCATAGTTTAATTCGGGGATAAAATCCGTATTAAGTGTACAAGTGGACTTTAGTCCAAAATGTGTGTCAACCCTATGAACTCTATACAAAAAAAAGGGGGGGGGGGAAGCCTCTACCCCATGTGCATATGTGTATTATCTATGATGTAAGCACCATAGTTTATTCGGGGATATAATCCCTATCAATTTGTTATGGTCACGGCAGGTGGTGGATCCTCTGGGCCTGTGTGGATGATGACGTGAGCCATACCAGGGAGCGGAGTCTAAGGTGCCGCTGGTTTTCACCAGAGCCTGCGCAAAGCGGGATGGTCTTGCAGCAGCAGGCGGCACCGAGGTCGCTACCCCTGGCACAATTCATCCCCACAGGTAGCTGGGAATTGGCATGGCACAGAAGGAGACTGGCAGGACGTGGCAAGATGGCAATAGGTCAGGGCAGGAACACAGGTGTCAGGGTAGAAAGGTAGCTAGTAACAGGTACACAGTAACAGAGACACAGAGCTTTCACATTGGCAATAGACAACCAAGATCCGGCAGGGAACCAAGGGAGGAGCTGATACTTAACGACCAGGGTGAAGGTGTAGACACTAACTTATATGAGCACATCTCCTCCTCATCTTTGGAAATCAGAGAGTTCCCCACTACATGAGACCAGGGGGTATCCGGAATGGCAAAAGGCTGTAAGGAACTTGCAGGCTTCTGTCGTGAAGAATGTCCCCAATTCAAGACTTACATCTGAGTTTAACAGGCACAGAAGATATCACAGGGGAACAAGACAGTGATCTGGCAATATTTTCCCCAACAAGTGATTTCACCAGTTTTCCAGTTGAGAAGTGGAGAATGACATTGAAACCAAGGAAGACCAAGAAGTAGCTCGGAAGTACAATGTGGCATCACATAGAACTAAATTTTTTCTTTATGTAAATTTCCTACTTGCATGTTGAGGGGTTCCTTGTGAAATTGCACCTTATAGCTTAGATTTTGTCCATTTACAGATGAGATGTAGAAGGACTTGGCAAGACGAGACACTGGAAGACGGTGTTTATGGACCTGGGAGGCACCAATGAAGTTACCTGTGGAACCGGAGTCCAAAAGAGCTGAAGCGATGAAAGAAGTCTTGACAGAGGTAAACACTTGAACCTGGGTGGTTAATCGAGGAGAGGAAATATTCACATCAAGGGAAGCCACTCCAAGATGAGAGCGTTGTCCAGAGGATGTACAGAACAGTCTTTGAGAAGTGCTCCGGACTGGCACAATACAGTCACAAATTCTCATTGCATCGATCGGATCTTTCATGCTGCATAAACGAAAAATGTCCACTTACATAGCCTCTTCGGCAGGAGCAAAGTAGACAGTAGAGGTGGATGTTGGAACACGGGGGCCAGACGAGGTAATCGCCATGTTCAAGGCAGGTTCTTTTTCCAAAGGAAGTTCTTCCTGCCTCTCAGCAAAACGCACATCTATTCGAGTGGCTAAATGGATCAGTCCGCTAAGGTTTGTCTGAGAATCTCGTGCAGTAAGTGCATCCTTGATTCGAGAGGAAAGTCGTTTTTTAAAGGTAGCACACAAGGCCTCGTCGTTCCAAGCAAGTTCAGAGGCAAGAGTGCGGAGTTCCTTGGCAGAGGTCCAATAGAGCCGTCTTGGTAGAGGAGACTTTTGGCGGGGTTCTTCAAATGCATTGCAGAATTCTGCAAGGAAGGCTGACAGGTTCAAGGAGACCGGATCTCTACAATCCCAGAGAGGAGCTTTTCCAGGCAGTAGACTGAACACAAAACACCACTTTAGCACGCTCCATCAGGAACAAATCCGCAATGAGTTCAAGATGGATAGAACACTGTGTCACAAAGCCTCTACACAGTATGGGATCTCCATCATACTTTGAAGTTTGGTCCCGGGAGAAGCTGCAGACACAGGAGAAAGCTCAGGAACAGGTGACTGCTGCACCATGGCTGAGAGTTGATTCAGTTGTTGCGCCTGACGGGCTAACTGCTGCGACTTCTGAGCCCCGACGGTGGAAAGATCCGAGACATCTGGCAAAGGCACCCCAGCGGGATCCATGGCCAGATCTTACTGTAATGGGTCACGGCAGGTGGTGGATCCTCTGGGCCTGTGTGGATGATGACGTGAGCCGTGCCAGGGAGCGGAGTCTAAGGTGCCACTGGTTTTCAACAGAGCCCACCGCAAAGTGGGAGGGTCTTACTGCGGCAGGCGGCACCGAGGTCGCTACCCCTGGCATGACTCATCCACACAGGTAGCTGGGAGGTGGCGTGGCACAGAAGGAGACTGGCAGGACGTGGCAAGACGGCAGTAGGTCCAGGCAGGAACACAGGTGCAGGGTAGGAAGATAGCAAGGAACAGGTACACAATAACAGAGACACAGAA
>NW_026610105.1:0-18559 GCF_029499605.1 Hyla sarda | reverse complement strand
TATTAAAAGCGTATGAACAGTATAAATATTAAGAGCGTATGAACAGTATAAATGCCATAAATGTGTGAACAGTATAAATGCCATAAACATGTGAACAGTATAAATATTAAGAGTGTATGAACAGTATAAATATTAAGAGCGTATGAACAGTATAAATATTAAGAGCGTATGAACAGTATAAATGCCATAAACATGTGAACAGTATAAATATTAAGAGCGTATGAACAGTATAAATGCCATAAACATGTGAACAGTATAAATATTAAGAGCGTATGGACAGTATAAATGCCATATACGTGTGAACAGTATAAATATTAAGAGCGTATGAACAGTATAAATGCCATAAATGTGTGAACAGTATAAGTATTAAGAGCTTATGAACAGTAAAAATGCCATAAACATGTGAACAGTATAAATATTAAGAGCGTATGAGCAGTATAAATGCCATAAATGTGTGAACACTATAAATATTAAGAGCGTATGAACAGTATAAATGCCATAAACGTGTGAACAGTATAAATATTAAGAGTGTATGAACAGTATAAATATTAAGAGCGTATGAACAGTATAAATATTAAGAGCGTATGAACAGTATAAATATTAAGAGCGTATGAACAGTATAAATATTAAAAGCATATGAACAGTATAAATGCCATAAATGTGTGAACAGTATAAATATTAAGAGTGTATGAACAGTATAAATATTAAGAGCGTATGAACAGTATAAATATTAAGAGCGTATGAACAGTATAAATGCCATAAATGTGTGAACAGTATAAATATTAAGAATGTATGAACAGTATAAATATTAAGAGCGTATGAACAGTATAAATGCCATAAACAGGTGAACAGTCTAAATATTAAGAACGTATGAACAGTCTAAATATTAAGAGCGTATGAACAGTATAAATATTAAAAGCGTATGAACAGTATAAATATTAAGAGCATATGAACAGTATAAATGCCATAAATGTGTGAACAGTATAAATGCCATAAACATGTGAACAGTATAAATATTAAGAGTGTATGAACAGTATAAATATTAAGAGCGTATGAACAGTATAAATATTAAGAGCGTATGAACAGTATAAATGCCATAAACATGTGAACAGTATAAATATTAAGAGCGTATGAACAGTATAAATGCCATAAACATGTGAACAGTATAAATATTAAGAGCATATGAACAGTATAAATGCCATAAATGTGTGAACACTATAAATATTAAGAGCGTATGAACAGTATAAATGCCATAAACATGTGAACAGTATAAATATTAAGAGCGCATGAACAGTATAAATGCCATAAATGTGTGAACAGTATCAATATTAAGAGCGTATGAGCAGTATAAATATTAAGAGCGTATGAACAGTATAAATATTAAGAGCGTATGAACAGTATAAATGCCATAAATATGTGAACAGTATAAATGCCATAAACATGTGAACAGTATAAATATTAAGAGTGTATGAACAGTATAAATATTAAGAGCGTATGAACAGTATAAATATTAAGAGTGTATGAACAGTATAAATATTAAGAGCGTATGAACAGTATAAATATTAAGAGCGTATGAACAGTATAAATGCCATAAACATGTGAACAGTATAAATATTAAGAGCGTATGAACAGTATAAATGCCATAAACATGTGAACAGTATAAATATTAAGAGCGTATGAACAGTATAAATGCCATAAATGTGTGAACAGTATCAATATTAAGAGTGTATGAACAGTATAAATATTAAGAGCGTATGAGCAATATAAATATTAAGAGCCTATGAACAGTATAAATATTAAGAGCGTATGAACAGTATAAATATTAAGAGAGTATGAACAGTATAAATATTAAGAGCGTATGAACAGTATAAATATTAAGCGCGTATGAACAGTATAAATATTAAGAGCGTATGAACAGTATGATTGCTATAAGAGTTTGAGCGTATATCTGCCCTGAGCGTGTGAACATTATGAACAGGCGTGTGAACAGTACAAATGCCCAGAGCGTATGAACAGTGTAACTCTATGAGCATGTGACCGGTATGAATGTCATGAGTGTATACGCACAATGAAGCCCCTAAAATGTCAAATATAGATGCTATGAGAGTACCGACCGTATCACAAGAATTCACGAACAGTATAATGCCGTAGGCATATGCACAACATAAATGCCATGGGCGAATCAATCCGCATAGCTGCCACAAACACGTATGCTTAGTAAAGTGAATACAGTGAAGCTGCTAAACTAAAAACGTTATCACCTATACTAGATACAAAAAGAGAATAATTGATGGCACTCACCTATTAAAAATGTAGACTTTATTAATTCTTTTAAACCGGTGCTGGCTCATAACTAGTGTTGGGCATGAATATTCGCAATGCAAATATTTATTGCGAATATCGCATATTCGCGGATTCGCAAATATAGCACTATATATTCGCAATTATGATTTTTTTTTTCCACAGCACACATCACAGGGATGATCGCTCCCTGCTTCCAGCTTGTTGTCTAAACAAGGCTACAATACTAGTTCCGTGTCAGACAGGCGTGCGCACGAAAACACAAAAACGGATGGTCCCATCCTTCATGACCTAGACAAGGGGTGCCGCCCAGGGACTCTGATTCTCCCCGCCCAGGGACTCTGACGTCCGCGTACTTCATGTCAACCTTCTTAAAGGTTTTATACATGCCTGGCGCGACCGGACTGTGTCTTTCTTTGATAGGTGAGATGTTGCTGTCAGAATCCGATGCTGGATCATGGACGTACATCCAAAGTCTGTGGGGTGCTTACTGACTTGATCTCTCGGAGTGGTTTCATCTCCCATTTGGAGTTGTGCCCACCAGGACTCAGGGGGACTTGCAGCACATCCTGTAGTCACTTAGGCCGTCCGCTGTCGGGCCACCTTGCGTACTGTTAAGATGTCCCTTGACTCTAGACGATACAGCTTGGCAACTGGGGTGTATTTAGGTAAGACTGTAGCAACATAGGACAGATTGACTAGCCGGACTAGAACTCTCCCATTGGTAAATGTGACAAGGCTTCTTGCTGCTCGGACTAGGGGAGGATCTTCCAACTGCATGGGCTCAGGCAGGGCTTGATAGTCCTTGTTATTTACTCCAGGACGTGCACGGCACTAGATGATTGTCTCTGTGTTGGATTGTAAGGTCACCGACGGGATGTCTTGGATTCGAACTCTGCAAATTTCCCTGGGCTGGTTGGCAAACTTCTGCTCTGCCTGTAGGACCTTTAAGTGGTGCTGCGCAGCCCGCTGGCCTGAGGGGGACATGTAGGGGAGAGAGGCATGCAAAGAATCTACAGTCAGCAAAACAATGTTTCATGATATTCATCCCCCATATAAACTCTGCAGACCCCTTATCAGATATATCCGTTACAATCACTCCCTTTCCCCTAAGTACATGTTTATGTTTCCCCAACTGGATGGGGGGCTCCCAATATCCATGTCTGGGTATTGGTTTCCCGTTACACTACCCATAAATCAACATTGTCAGGTTCACACAACAAATTGGCATTCCAGTACACTTGTGATCCTGTATCTATCAACCCCTCCAACTGTACACCTTCTACAATGATCTTTACATAGGGGCAGGGGGCGACCTAAAGTGAGAGTCCCGACTTAGGTCGTTCTGGGTTCGGACCTAGTGCCTGTTTTCCTGAGGGCCGGTCCGTGACCTCAGGAGAAATCCGTCTAAATCCCAACATTGTACTTTCCAATGTCCAGATTTATTTCAGTAGGTACAGAAGGGTCTTTGAGTCCCCGGGGTTCTATTGGGAAGAGGTCTGCGGGGGTTAACATGGCAAGGAGCAGAAGCAGAGAAAGGTTTCCTATGTTTGGGCAGTTCACGGTCAGGTGGTGCGGCCCATCTGGCGAGCTCCTTCAGAGCCTGAGTCAATTGTTCAATGTCCTGCTTAACAGTCAGAAATTCAGAGGTTGAAGCGACTGGTAGGGTTGTTGACACTGGGCGGGAGCCCTGGTGGTGACAGGGGTCCGGCTACAGCCCCTAGTAGTCCTGGGACTGGGACACCAGTCGGGGTTGATGTACAGGAGCACAGTCAGGTGGTGATGTACAGGGGCACAGTCAGATGATGATGTACAGGGGCACAGTCGGGGGTGATGTACAGGGGCACAGTCGGGGGTGATGTACAGGGGCACAGTCGGGGTTGATGTACAGGGGCACAGTCGGGGTTGATGTACAGGGGCACAGTCGGGTGGTGATGTACAGGGGCACAGTCAGGTGGTGATGTACAGGGGCACAGTCGGGGGTGATGTACAGGGGCACAGTCGGGGGGTTATGTACAGGGGCACAGTCGGGTGGTGATGTACAGGAGCACAGTCAGGTGGTGATGTACAGGGGCACAGTCAGGTGGTGATGTACAGGGGCATAGTCAGGGGGTGATGTACAGGGGCACAGTCGGGTGGTGATGTACAGGGGCACAGTCGGGTGGTGATGTACAGGGGCACAGCCTGGTGGTGATATACAGGGGCACAGTCGGGGGGTGATGTACAGGGGCACAGTCTGGTGGTGATGTACAGGGGCACAGTCGGGGGTGATGTACAGGGGCACAGACAGGTGGTGATGTACAGGGGCACAGTCAGGTGTGGTGTACAGGGGCACAGTCAGGTGGTGATGTACAGGGGCACAGTCAGGGGGTGATGTACAGGGGCACAGTCAGGTGGTGATGTACAGGGGCACAGTCAGGTGGTGATGTACAGGGGCACAGTCAGGTGGTGATGTACAGGGGCACAGACAGGTGGTGATGTACAGGGGCACAGTCAGGTGGTGATGTACAGGGGCACAGTCAGATGGTGATGTAGAGGGGCACAGTCGGGTGGTGATGTACAGGGGCACAGTCGGGTGGTGATGTACAGGGGCACAGTCGGGGGGTGATTACAGGGGCACAGACGGGTGGTGATGTACAGGGGCACAGACAGGTGGTGATGTACAGGGGCACAGTCGGGGGGTGATGTACAGGAGCACAGACAGGTGGTGATGTACAGGGGCACAGTCGGGGGGTGATGTACAGGGGCACAGTCGGGGGGTGATGTACAGGAGCGCAGTCGGGTGGTGATGTACAGGGGCACAGTCGGGTGGTGATGTACAGGGGCACAGTCAGGGGTGATGTACAGGGGCACAGTCAGGGGTGATGTACAGGGGCACAGTCGGGGGGTGATGTACAGGGGCACAGTCGGGGGGTGATGTACAGGGGCACAGTCGGGGGGTGATGTACAGGGGCACAGTCGGGTGGTGATGTACAGGGGCACAGTCAGGGGTGATGTACAGGGGCACAGTCAGGGGTGATGTACAGGGGCACAGTCGGGTGGTGATGTACAGGGGCACAGTCAGGTGTGGTGTACAGGGGCATAGTCAGGGGGTGATGTACAGGGGCACAGTCAGGTGGTGATGTACAGGGGCACAGTCGGGTGGTGATGTACAGGGGCACAGCCTGGTGGTGATATACAGGGGCACAGTCGGGGGGTGATGTACAGGGGCACAGTCTGGTGGTGATGTACAGGGGCACAGTCGGGTGGTGATGTACAGGGGCACAGTCGGGTGGTGATGTACAGGGGCACAGTCGGGTGGTGATGTACAGGGGCACAGTCGGGTGGTGATGTACAGGGGCACAGTCGGGTGGTGATGTACAGGGGCACAGTCGGGGGGTGATGTACAGGGGCACAGTCGGGTGGTGATGTACAGGGGCACAGTCAGGGGTGATGTACAGGGGCACAGTCAGGGGTGATGTACAGGGGCACAGTCGGGTGGTGATGTACAGGGGCACAGTCGGGTGGTGATGTACAGGGGCATAGTCAGGGGGTGATGTACAGGGGCACAGTCAGGTGGTGATGTACAGGGGCACAGTCGGGTGGTGATGTACAGGGGCACAGCCTGGTGGTGATATACAGGGGCACAGTCGGGGGGTGATGTACAGGGGCACAGTCTGGTGGTGATGTACAGGGGCACAGTCGGGGGTGATGTACAGGGGCACAGACAGGTGGTGATGTACAGGGGCACAGTCAGGTGTGGTGTACAGGGGCACAGTCAGGTGGTGATGTACAGGGGCACAGTCAGGGGGTGATGTACAGGGGCACAGTCAGGTGGTGATGTACAGGGGCACAGTCAGGTGGTGATGTACAGGGGCACCGACAGGTGGTGATGTACAGGGGCACAGTCAGGTGGTGATGTACAGGGGCACAGTCAGGTGGTGATGTACAGGGGCACAGTCAGATGGTGATGTAGAGGGGCACAGTCGGGTGGTGATGTACAGGGGCACAGTCGGGTGGTGATGTACAGGGGCACAGTCGGGGGGTGATTACAGGGGCACAGACAGGTGGTGATGTACAGGGGCACAGACAGGTGGTGATGTACAGGGGCACAGTCGGGGGGTGATGTACAGGAGCACAGACAGGTGGTGTTGTACAGGGGCACAGTCGGGGGGTGATGTACAGGGGCACAGTCGGGGGGTGATGTACAGGAGCGCAGTCGGGTGGTGATGTACAGGGGCACAGTCGGGTGGTGATGTACAGGGGCACAGTCAGGGGTGATGTACAGGGGCACAGTCAGGGGTGATGTACAGGGGCACAGTCGGGGGGTGATGTACAGGGGCACAGTTGGGGGGTGATGTACAGGGGCACAGTCGGGGGGTGATGTACAGGGGCACAGTCAGGTGGTGATGTACAGGGGCACAGTCAGGGGTGATGTACAGGGGCACAGTCAGGGGTGATGTACAGGGGCACAGTCGGGTGGTGATGTACAGGGGCACAGTCGGGTGGTGATGTACAGGGGCACAGTCGGGGGGTGATGTACAGGGGCACAGTCGGGTGGTGATGTACAGGGGCACAGTCGGGGGGTGATGTACAGGGGCACAGTCAGGGGTGATGTACAGGGGCACAGTCGGGTGGTGATGTACAGGGGCACAGTCGGGTGGTGATGTACAGGGGCACAGTCAGGTGGTGATGTACAGGGGCACAGTCGGGTGGTGATGTACAGGGGCACAGTCGGGTGGTGATGTACAGGGGCACAGTCAGGTGGTGATGTACAGGGGCACAGTCGGGTGGTTATGTACAGGGGCACAGTCAGTTTTTATTTACCGTTTCCTGCCATGTGGAAATTCTTTACTATGTTACCAGATGCAGTAAAGCGGGCACAGTGCCGTATCTGCAGAGAGAAAGTGAGGCACAGGCAGGGTCCGAATTTAGGAGTTATTCTAGATAGAAATATCCCTAGTCCACCAGTCACTGCTGACACTGACAGGCATATTGTGTGTATTAAGGAACGTGATGAGTAAAGGATAGCCACACTCTTAGACCCTCGGCATGAAGCCAAAATGGGGGATCTTATCTTCTGAGAAAAAATCCCCAAAAAAGAATACATTTTGTGTAATTTAAGTTTTACAAATCACAGAAGCGATTTCTTCACTGTCTTCAGGTTCTTTACTATTTTCAGACACCAACACCGATCCTGTTGCTACTCCCAAAAGGGATCATTTCTGTCATTAAGGCTGGAATTCCACTAAGGTTTTTTTTTGCAAAAACGCTGTAAAAAAACGACAATTTTCCCGCACTGTTTTTTCAGCGAAAAAATGCCGCGTCCAGATGTTAGCTGCAGGTCAATAGTAAACTGCAAAATGCCAAATCCACTTGGCGTTTTTCAGTTTGGCGGGGTTTTTTTTAAATCTTTTTTGTGTTTTTCAGCAATTTTGGGCTCAGAAGCTGGTTTTTCCTGCCCAACCAAACCTAGTTTGGCATTTTTTCAGGCAGTTTTTATTCTTTTTTTGGACTTAAGCGATCCTAAAAAGTGATGGAGATTTGTTTTTTCAAATTTCGTAGGGTACCATTAAAAAAACATAATAAAAAAGATACAATAGTGATGGCAAAAATTGTATTTAACGAAATTTATGTTTTTTATTACTACATTTTTATACATTTTTAAACAGGGATCAATTTATGTGAGCAGGTAAAGCACTAAAAATTTAGCCGACAATAATAAAAATGTAGTGTGTGCGTGTTTCACTTTTTTATAGGTAGTACTACTGCTCCCAGCATGGAATACACTGTTCCATGATAGGAGTACTAGTACCTGTACTAATTGACAGATCTCCCCGGGTCCGTTGCGATCCTTCTGTATAATTTTATAGATGCGGCGGCCGCTCTTCCATGGTCCCCTGCACTGACGTATACAAACACATATTCATATTTCCTGCAGAGCTGTGATTGGCCACATGGTTCCAGCCAATCACAACTCTGTGGGAAATATGAATGTGTATATATATGTCAGTGCAGGGACCATAGAAGAGCGGCCGCCGCATCTATACATTATACAGGAAGATTGCAACAGGTGTCAGGAGTGACATCCGCTGTGATCTGTTCTTAACTGCAAGTACTACTACTCCAACATGGAGCACACTCTGCACACTCTGCTCCATGCTGGGAGCTGTAGTACCTGCATTAATAGACAGATCGCAGCGAGTGTCAGAAATTACACTCGCTGCAAGGTACTACAGGTACTACAGCTCCCAGCATGAAGCAGAGTGTACTCCATATTGGGAGTAGTAGTACTTGCAGTTAAGGAACCATCACAGCGGATGTCACTACTGACACCTGATGCGATCGTCCAGTCTATTGCAGAGATGGAGCGGCTTTCTCCTGCGCTCGCATCTCTGCATTATACTCCGGCCACTCACTCATATTTCCCTCAGAGCTGTGATTGGCTGCAAACATCCGGCCAATCACGACTCTGGGCGGAAAATATGAATGAGTGATGTTCTCTTCACATCACTGGCCGGAGTACAGAGCAGAGATGTGAGCGTTGTATGGAGCCGCATCTCTGCTATATTATGGACGATCGCATCGGGTGTCACGACTGACACCGGGGGCGATATGTCTATTACTACAGGTACTACTACTCCCATCATGGAACAGTCTGTTCATGCTTTGGAGTAGTAGTACTACTTAAAAATGTAAAAAATATAGAGAAAAAAGTTAAAAACACACTTTTTAAAAAACTTTATTACAATTTTGCTAAACAAAAAAAACATTCAGTTAAATACATTTTTTTACATCCCTACTGCAACTTTTTTTTTTTGGTACCCAACTAATTTTGTAAAAAAAAAAATGCCAAAAGGGGCCAAAAAGGCAAATTCCACACAAAGGTAAAAACGCAAGAAAAGACGCCAGAAAAACGCCAAAACACAGGGAAAAACAGTGGCAGTTTTTCTAGTATTTTTTCTGGCGTTTTTGAGCCAAAAAAAATGCAGGGCAAAAACCTCCGTGGACTAACAATACACAAGTTTTGAGGCTTATTTAATTGCCGATTCTCGGGAACTAGATTGACACAGCCGAAGATTTTCTGAAAGTTCAGCGAGCCCGGGAAACCAAACGTCCGATAAGTTCCCTCATCTCTACTCGGTGATATTATGATCCAGTCTCCAGATCTCCACAGCCGGGAGCACAGGTCGTCTTCTCATAATGAAGACCCAGTGGAGATGAGGTCATGTCTTGTAGAAGCTGCTGCTGGGACTACGACAGTCCTGAGTGGATTCTGTACAGCTGTGCTGGGGCCAGAGAGGAGTCAGAAATCTCATATAAAGATCCAAGACCTCAACAAGAGCTCCACACCTCAGAGGTCCCACGTATACAAGCGTCAGCTATACCGCTCAGGCTTCATATATAACCCAGACCCTAAGCTAAACCCCCAGACCTCATCTATACCCCCGGACCTCTGCTCCAGACCTCCTCTATACCCCCAGACCTCATCTATACCTCTCAGGCTTCATATATAACCCAGACACTAATCTAAACCTCCAGACCTCATCTATACCCCCAGACCTCCTCTATACCCCCAGACCTCCTCTATACCCCCAGACCTCCTCTATACCCCCAGACCTCCTCTATACCCCCAGACCTCCTCTATACCCCCAGACCTCCGCTCCAGACCTCCTCTATACCCCCAGACCTCCTCTATACCCCCAGACCTCCTCTATACCCCCAGACCTCCTCTATACCCCCAGACCTCCTCTATACCCCCAGACCTCATCTATACCTCCAGACCTCCTCTATACCTCCAGACCTCATCTATACCCCCAGACCTCCGCTCCAGACCTCCTCTATACCCCCAGACCTCCTCTATACCCCCAGACCTCCTCTATACCCCCAGACCTCATCTATACCCCCAGACCTCATCTATACCCCCAGACCTCATCTATACCCCCAGACCTCCGCTCCAGACCTCATCTATACCCCCAGACCTCCTCTATACCCCCAGACCTCCTCTATACCCCCAGACCTCATCTATATCTCCAGACCTCATCTATATCTCCAGACCTCATCTATACCCCCAGACCTCATCTATACCCCCAGACCTCATCTATACCCCCAGACCTCCGCTCCAGACCTCATCTATACCCCCAGACCTCTGCTCCAGACCTCCTCTATACCCCCAGACCTCATCTATACCTCCAGACCTCATCTATACCCCCAGACCTCATCTATACCCCCAGACCTCATCTATACCCCCAGACCTCATCTATACCCCCAGACCTCCACTCCAGACCTCATCTATACCCCCAGACCTCATCTATACCCCCGGACCTCCTCTATACCCCCGGACCTCCTCTATACCCCCGGACCTCCTCTATACCCCCGGACCTCCTCTATACCCCCCGGACCTCCTCTATACCCCCCGGACCTCCTCTATACCCCCAGACCTCCTCTATACCCCCAGACCTCCTCTATACCCCAGACCTCCTCTATACCCCCAGACCTCCTCTATACCCCCAGACCTCCTCTAGACCCCCAGACCTCCTCTAGACCCCCAGACCTCCTCTATACCCCCAGACCTCCTCTAGACCCCCAGACCTCCTCTATACCTCAAGAACTCATCTATACCCCCAGACCTCATCTATACCCCCAGACCTCCGCTCCAGACCTCATCTATACCCCCAGACCTCCTCTATACCCCCAGACCTCCTCTATACCCCCAGACCTCATCTATACCCCCAGACCTCATCTATACCCCCAGACCTCCGCTCCAGACCTCATCTATACCCCCAGACCTCTGCTCCAGACCTCCTCTATACCCCCAGACCTCATCTATACCTCCAGACCTCATCTATACCCCCAGACCTCATCTATACCCCCAGACCTCATCTATACCCCCAGACCTCCACTCCAGACCTCATCTATACCCCCAGACCTCATCTATACCCCCGGACCTCCTCTATACCCCCGGACCTCCTCTATACCCCCGGACCTCCTCTATACCCCCGGACCTCCTCTATACCCCCCGGACCTCCTCTATACCCCCCGGACCTCCTCTATACCCCCAGACCTCCTCTATACCCCCAGACCTCCTCTATACCCCAGACCTCCTCTATACCCCCAGACCTCCTCTATACCCCCAGACCTCCTCTAGACCCCCAGACCTCATCTAGACCCCAGACCTCATCTAGACCTCCAGACCTCATCTATATCTTCTAGACCTCACGTAAAATGTCATCACCTATCGGTTCCAGACCTAATGTATAATTCCCTGACATCATCTACTGCTCTCTATCTTATGTATAGACCCCAGGCCTCATCCCTGACGCCTTCACCTTCTCATCGTCGCCATGACGGATGATCATCACCTCTCACATTTGTTCATGGATCTGACGTGCACATTTAGGTTCTGGTAAGTAAATATTTATAAAATAGTCCTGAGATAAAATATTAATACATAGGGGGTAGGTGCGCGGTCCATGTGGTGGAATCTAATGTTCCACCATCACATGGAAGAAAACAATAATAACTATACTAACTTTACACTGAGCTGTGAAAAGAAGTATTTGTGCAGTGTCGGTGAAGGTAATATGTAATTAACCGTTTCGTGACGCCAGGACATGGTTTACCTATACACCACCCAAGGTAGACCAGCTTCTCCTGTGCCAGGCACGGGCAAATAAACTCCACCGCAAGGTTACGGAAAACTGGCTGGCTTTACTGAGGTTGGAAAGATGGTGCAATCCGTTGCAGCTCAGATTTGCATGAAGGACGTGCAGGGTGAACGTAGGGAAGCTTATCGGCTTGCTGGGACTTATAGTTGATTGTGCTGTATATGACTGACTTGACTTGTATGCAGCCCACGCTAAACTTTAGTTACTTTGACTTGACTAACTTGACTTGAATTAGTCCCCGGCTGTAGACTTATCTCAAGGCTTTGACTTTCACCTGGGTACTGGGGTTAACTGGTAATTGATGTGTGGAGGCTGGACTAGGCCTCAGGCCTCCATCCGAATCACCTCACAGACTTCACCAAACTTTACCTCAGCAAGAGAGAGAACTGAACTCTGACCTCACTATAGATGGGAGCAATTTAGAGAGATCCCATTGGCCGCATAAGTCACCTGGTTCACCTCCGCATACTCCCCTAGCAACAAGGGTCATAGCAACAGGATTCTTAAGGTAACAAGTGCATAGAAAATACAATACATTAACCCTTATGTAACATTACATTATATAGAGCATTATAGAGAGTTCTGAGGAGTGTCGGGCCAAGACGGACATTGAGTAGCATCTGCCACACAGGATGGGCCGGAGTACAGAAGAACACGGGATTCTGTACTGGGTCACCACATGTGCACCCAGTCATAAAACTAAAGGAACCTGAGGAATCGCAGGAGCAGCCTCTCTCAAAAAGTAAGTGCACCCCTACACTTAACAATTGCACCTTGTGTGATCCTGTTTATATTACACATTCTGTGCTGTCTATTACTCTCTGGAATCATCGACTGTAGGCTTTGGGAATGTTTTTTTTAAGTTTTTCATAGTTAACCCCTACCTGCCCCTGTTAGATGACAAAACATAGATACGGGGAGGGTTACGCGGGTGTCTGAGGAACCCCTGAGGAAGTTGCTGACGGGCAACGGAACACGTGGGGTCTCTAGGGGGGCACCTGCCTGACTACTCCTCCATCCATTGTCCTTTACTGTTATTTATGAAGGATAACTGAACTGCTAACGTTGTGGGGATAGGACTGTATTGGTATAACATTCTTACAATATGATGGGCTCATAACCTATTTATTTGTGGAGGCAGGTGCCCTGGGTGGGGTCCCCCCTTATTTGTGCTGTGGCCATTTGGGCCTTTTAATTGATTTTAATTGTATTGTCTGCGTTTTGTATATAATTATGTGCAATAAAGATAACAGTGTTTGAGACATAGCCACTGTGGGTGTTCATTATATTGCGTATCTCTCTTTCTATTTTGGTGTAGCATTTGTTGGTTGATACGCTTGATAGCACCCCTTTTTATATGGTGCTGAGCCCGCCTGTCTTTCATATACATATAATTTCTATTCCTGACTAAATATGAAGCACTCAAAGGGGTCCTCCGCCCCTAGACATCTAGTCCACTATCTAAAGCATAGGTGATAAGATGTCTGATCAAGGGGGTCCCTCTGCTGGGGATCCCCCGCGATCTCGGCTGCGGCACCACAGACATCCGGTGCACGGGATGACTGGATGACTGGCGATGAAGGGCGGAGGCTCATGAAGTGGATTGGGGATGAGATGTCTCATACGGAGTACCCCTTTAATCCACATTCTGCAGCTTATTTGTTGTGTGGTTTGCCCATTGTGTGGGGATAAAGTGGGGGAATCCTCAAAATCTGTGCAGAGGAAAAGTGGACCAGTTGCCCATAGAAACCAATCAGATCGCTTCTTTCACTTTTGAAAAGGCCTCTAAAAAAAAGTAAAAGAAGCGATCTGATTGGTTGCTATGGGCAACTGGGCATCTTTTCCTCAGCACAGGTCTTGATGAATGTCCCCCAAAGTCCTTATTTGGGGCCAAGTCTTCCTCAGTGTCTGGATTTCGGTGATGAGGGGGATTGTGCAGGGTGGTCACACGGTCACACCTGCCCCTCTACAATCCACCTGAAGATACAGTTTAATACTATGAGGGAGCAGGGATCCATCACATCCCCGTCCAGCTATACACTCTATATATATATGGGGCTTCAGGTCTGAGGCTTCGCATGATTCCGTGACGCCATCACTATCACATAGTCGTGCCTCAGACAATGCAGAACTCGGGACACGAGGTCTCCAGACTTCACGATACATCATGAGGGATCAGGTGAGTAGACATTTAATTGTTTTCTTAATTTTTTTGGGGGACACTTTTACTCTGCAGAGACACAAAGGGATTTATGAAGAGATTAAATTAACCAGTTCACTGACTTCTGCTGTACTTGTATTTTTATGTATGTATTTTTGTCATAATGTATATTTTCTATTTAATATGCAAAATTGTTACATCATATCCTACAGATTATATTGTATTCTACAGGTTATATCATATACTACAGGTTATATCATATACTACAGGTTATATCATATACTACAGGTTATATCATATACTACAGGTTACACCATATACTACAGGTTATATCATATACTACAGGTTATATCATATACTACAGGTTATATCATATACTACAGGTTATATCATATACTACAGGTTATATCATATACTACAGGTTATATCATATACTACAGGTTATATCATATTCTACAGGTTATATCATATTCTACAGGTTATATCATATACTACAGGTTATATCATATACTACAGGTTATATCATATACTACAGGTTATATCATATACTACAGGTTATACCATATACTACAGGTTATATCATATACTACAGGTTATACCATATACTACAGGTTATATCATATACTACAGGTTATATCATATACTACAGGTTATATCATATACTACAGGTTATACCATATACTACAGGTTATACCATATACTACAGGTTACATCATATACTACAGGTTACATCATATACTACAGGTTATATCATATACTACAGGTTATACCATATACTACAGGTTATATCATATACTACAGGTTATACCATATACTACAGGTTATACCATATACTACAGGTTATATCATATACTACAGGTTATATCATATACTACAGGTTATATCATATACTACAGGTTATATCATATTCTACAGGTTATATCATATACTACAGGTTATACCATATACTACAGGTTATACCATATACTACAGGTTATATCATATACTACAGGTTATATCATATACTACAGGTTATACCATATACTACAGGTTATATCATATTCTACAGGTTATATCATATTCTACAGATTATATCATATACTACAGGTTATACCATATACTACAGGTTATACCATATACTACAGGTTATATCATATACTACAGGTTATATCATATACTACAGGTTATATCATATACTACAGGTTATATCATATACTACAGGTTATATCATATACTACAGGTTATATCATATACTACAGGTTATATCATATACTACAGGTTATACCATATACTACAGGTTATACCATATACTACAGGTTACATCATATACTACAGGTTATATCATATACTACAGGTTATATCATATACTACAGGTTATACCATATACTACAGGTTATACCATATACTACAGGTTACATCATATACTACAGGTTATATCATATACTACAGGTTATACCATATACTACAGGTTATATCATATACTACAGGTTATACCATATACTACAGGTTATACCATATACTACAGGTTATATCATATACTACAGGTTATATCATATACTACAGGTTATATCATATACTACAGGTTATATCATATTCTACAGGTTATATCATATACTACAGGTTATATCATATACTACAGGTTATATCATATACTACAGGTTATACCATATACTACAGGTTATACCATATACTACAGGTTATATCATATACTACAGGTTATACCATATACTACAGGTTATATCATATACTACAGGTTATACCATATACTACAGGTTATACCATATACTACAGGTTATACCATATTCTACAGGTTATATCATATACTACAGGTTACATCATATACTACAGGTTATATCATATACTACAGGTTATACCATATACTACAGGTTATACCATATTCTACAGGTTATATCATATACTACAGGTTATACCATATACTACAGGTTATACCATATACTACAGGTTATACCATATTCTACAGGTTATATCATATACTACAGGTTATACCATATACTACAGGTTATACCATATTCTACAGGTTATATCATATACTACAGGTTATACCATATACTACAGGTTATACCATATACTACAGGTTATACCATATACTACAGGTTATACCATATACTACAGATTATATCATATACTACAGGTTATATCATATACTACAGGTTATATCATATACTACAGGTTATATCATATACTACAGGTTATATCATATACTACAGATTATATTGTATTCTACAGGTTATATCATATACTACAGATTATATTGTATTCTACAGGTTATATCATATACTACAGGTTATATCATATACTACAGGTTATATCATATACTACAGGTTATATCATATACTACAGGTTACACCATATACTACAGGTTATACCATATACTACAGGTTATACCATATACTACAGGTTATACCATATACTACAGGTTATATCATATACTACAGGTTACATTGTATTCTACAGGTTATATCATATACTACAGGTTATATCATATACTACAGGTTATATCATATACTACAGATTATACCATATACTACAGGTTATATCATATACTACAGGTTACACCATATACTACAGGTTATATCATATACTACAGGTTATATCATATTCTACAGGTTATATCATATACTACAGGTTATATCATATACTACAGGTTACATCATATTCTACAGGTTATACCATATACTACAGGTTATATCATATACTACAGGTTATACCATATACTACAGGTTATATCATATACTACAGGTTATACCATATACTACAGGTTATATCATATACTACAGGTTATATCATATACTACAGGTTATATCATATACTACAGGTTATATCATATACTACAGGTTATACCATATACTACAGGTTATATCATATACTACAGGTTATACCATATACTACAGGTTATACCATATTCTACAGGTTATATCATATACTACAGGTTATATCATATACTACAGGTTATACCATATACTACAGGTTATATCATATTCTACAGGCTATATCATATTCTACAGATTATATCATATTCTACAGGTTATACCATATACTACAGGTTATACCATATACTACAGGTTATACCATATACTACAGGTTATATCATATACTACAGGTTATACCATATACTACAGGTTATACCATATACTACAGGTTATACCATATACTACAGGTTATACCATATACTACAGGTTACATCATATACTACAGGTTATACCATATACTACAGGTTATATCATATACTACAGGTTACATCATATACTACAGGTTACATCATATACTACAGGTTATATCATATACTACAGGTTATACCATATACTACAGGTTATATCATATACTACAGGTTATATCATATTCTACAGGTTATATCATATACTACAGGTTACATCATATACTACAGGTTATACCATATACTACAGGTTATACCATATACTACAGGTTATATCATATACTACAGGTTATATCATATACTACAGGTTATACCATATACTACAGGTTATATCATATACTACAGGTTATACCATATACTACAGGTTATACCATATACTACAGGTTATATCATATACTACAGGTTATACCATATACTACAGGTTATATCATATACTACAGGTTATATCATATACTACAGGTTATACCATATACTACAGGTTATATCATATACTACAGGTTATATCATATACTACAGGTTATATCATATACTACAGGTTATACCATATACTACAGGTTATACCATATACTACAGGTTATATCATATACTACAGGTTATACCATATACTACAGGTTATACCATATACTACAGGTTATACCATATACTACAGGTTATATCATATACTACAGGTTATATCATATACTACAGGTTATATCATATACTACAGGTTATATCATATACTACAGGTTATACCATATACTACAGGTTATACCATATACTACAGGTTACATCATATACTACAGGTTATATCATATACTACAGGTTACATCATATACTACAGGTTACATCATATACTACAGGTTATATCATATACTACAGGTTATACCATATACTACAGGTTATATCATATACTACAGGTTATACCTTATACTACAGGTTATATCATATACTACAGGTTATATCATATACTACAGGTTATATCATATACTACAGGTTATACCATATACTACAGGTTATATCATATACTACAGGTTATACCTTATACTACAGGTTATATCATATACTACAGGTTATACCATATACTACAGGTTATATCATATACTACAGGTTTACCATATACTACAGGTTATACCATATACTACAGGTTACAAGTAATATACTACAGGTTATACCATATCCTACAGGTTATATCATATACTACAGAGGGTTAGCAGAGCTGACTGTTCATATACCAGGTTACCGTGATTCTTATCAGGTTACACGATTACTACTACATGTTACATCATATACTACAGGTTACAGTCATAACTACAGGTA